>NW_019385433.1:55582-170253 GCF_000671375.1 Centruroides sculpturatus
ATCTAATACATATAGCATGTGGTTAAAAAATCGAAATATATAAAAATATTTATAACAATGTCTGAAATGTTATCAATTTAATACTCCTAAGTACTCAATGAAGACTAAACATAGTTAAAAACAAAAAATCACATTTAAAATAGTACGGTAGAAGCCATTCTTCAGGTTAAGCCTTAATCCTCTCCCTCTCCCCCTGCGGGGGAATTTCCAAAAATCCCTTCTTAGTGTGCATTTTCATGACATACCCTAACTGTGTACAAAATTTCACCTCTAGGTTCAGCGGTTTGCTCTGGGTGATGATGAATCAGTTACCCAGTCAGTCAGTCAGGACAAGTAATTTTATATATTTAGATAATCAGAATATTTCTTGGAATTTTAAACAGAATTAAAATAAATATTTTTATGTTAAATTACAATTATATTACTATATGATATGATTTATATGCTATAAATACAGTTATTGTAATATCTTGTTAATTTTGTAAATAAATCTTGAAACTGAGCATGTTCTGGTGATCAAAAATTAATTTAGTAATAACCAAAATAGTAAGAATTATCATTGATGACAGCTAGAAGTAATGTCTAATGTTCAAATCTGAATAAATGTAAGTCATTGGAAAATTTGTGAACTAGTAATCATTATTATAAAAATATTAAATTCAAATAACATATTCACTTTGCATATTAGAAAACATCACGTGACTTGAGTTTAAATTATTTTAAATTGTTTTTGCAGTTTCTAGATATGTCATCTCTATAGAAATATTTTGATACCATGTAGAATCCCAAGATATAAAAACAAAAATTGTTTGAAATACCTTTGTCTCAAAATATGTTAAGACCAGATAGTCTGTTCATTTGTCACTCTGAATAGAAAGAATTGAGGCAAACCTCACATATAAATTGAAATGATAAAATGTGGTTTATAGTAAAAATATGATTGAGTATTTTGCTTTCTTATGCAAAAATTTTTTTTTTTTTTTTTTTGTTATTTCACCAACTTAATTCCAAGTCTATTCAGTCTCCTGTCACACAGATTATCCAAGATGATTAAGAAGAATTTAAAGGTCAAACTGTATTGCATCCCTTTTATTTCTAGCACGTGTATTATGTATGCCAAACGACTGCTGGATTAAATTGTGCTACTTCAATATTACTTTTAATTAATTTCTAAATAATTTGTCACTTAGAGGCAGGCATTAGGTGCCATCTCTTATTAAATTTATTAATTATAATTAACTTAATAAATAATTTAGAATATAGTATTCTGGAAGAAAAGAATTGGCCTAGAACAGGACTAGAACCTGCAACTCCCACTTACCTTGTAGATGTATTTCCAGTTGCACTACCCAGACCTCCAGACCAATCTTTCTTTCCAGACATATTTAATTATGATATAACCATCCTTAGTTACTTATGGTGCCAACTGGAAGATTAAGTGGGAGATTATAAGACAAGGATGCTGAAGGTGTTCCCAGTTGGCAGTGACAGATTATTTAGAAATTAATTAAAAATAATAGCAGAGAAGTAGCCTGATTTAATCTGGCAGTTGTTTAGCATATTACTAATATATTGGGTTTTGGGATGTTTACATTTAGTATCACAGTATACAATTTTTATGTGATTTTATCATATACAAACTCACAGGATCAGAATCTGTTTGGAATCATATTATATGATAGCAAATACGACTTATAATTGATATCCATCTAACATAACATCAATACACTGTCTAAATTTGAAGCAATTTCTCTCACATGATGTCCAATGAGAAATAACCACAAGTGTCATGTGATTTAAGCACACGTTAACAATTAGCTTAAGAATTGAGTTAGTTTCAACTTAATGCATTTTGTCTTCAAAGTAAAGAATTTTTTGTATACCTTCAATTATATGTACTTTTATTGAAATTATAGTGAGGAGAAATATTTTTGTAATCATAAAGATTCTCATAAGCATCAAAATGATTGCTTTTGCCCTATTAATTTTTCTGCAGATAGCCGTGTTTAATATTGTTATCCAATATCCTATCAATTTGAATAGGAAAAAATCACATTGTATAATTGGACTTATTCAAACTGATATCATATTACTTCCAGATCATTTATGATAACATTGAAGTTATACAGTGTAATACCACCCTTACTAAAACTATTGAAGTAAAGAAATATTATCTTCTTAGGAAAAGATTTACCGTATTTTACGGACTATAAGACGCACCTTAATTTTTAAGCAATTTTTTAAAAATATAACATTTTTAACATTATTTTTGTTAGCTACTAAAAAAATTTTGTACTGTTACCGATAATACAAATCACTTTTAATTCAAGTTCACTGGCACCGTAGACTGCAATGATCATAGGCTAGACAGTGTTCTGGATTTGTGATGGCGGGGTGGGAGGGAGTCAGTGTTAGCAAGCTTAGGAATCCCTGCAACTCGTTCGTCGCATCGGTGCACTGCTGCTGCCAGTTGAGTTCATGAGTTCATTGTTGCCAGATAGAGATAAGTTTCCCACGACATCAAATATATGGCCATTTTTAAGACTGGCGGGAATTTTAAATCAAACACTGGACATTTTTATATTAATTTTGAGTATAAGACGCACCTGAATTTTGGAGGCAATTTTTCAAAGAAAAAAGTGCATCTTATAGTCCGTAAAATACAGTAGTTTGATTCATAATGTTAACAAAATACCCAAATTACAATAAACGTAGAAAATTTTAAATTATTATTTATATCAGATAATCATCTTTTAAGTAAGAACATTTTACAGTAAAATTTATGTATTATATAATGATTTCTTATATTCTATCAATATTTATTCTTTTTATTTGATAATAAGAAAAAGATTTATTTAATAATAATGGATTAAGGAATAATTCAGTTTTTTTTTTTCAAATGTATTTTAAACAAAATAACCACAACAAATTAATCAATAATATACTTGCTGTTATTGTTTATGACTTCCTTCCATTGTTCAATAAGTTTTTTGATGCCTTGGCGATAGAAATCTTCCAGTCTTGACTCAAAGAATTCGTCCAACCAAACCCTCAATTCCACATCATTATTGAACGTGCACAAATTGTTCAAAAATGATCGAAAGAGGTGAAAATCTGATGGCGTTTACTGATCAAGTTTAATGAGCATGGAAAATGAGGCAGCACTTCAATTTGAGTTCTTGAATCACGGCTTTGATCATATTGGCAATGTGAGGACAGGCATTATCATGTTGCAGAAGAACACCATTTCACCAATTTGGTCTTTTTTGCTGAATTGCTTCATTAAGTTGGTGCAGTTGTTGAACATAGAGCTCACATTGAGTGTTTGGCTGTGCTCAAGCAATTTGTAATGAATTATGCCTTTCCAATTCCACCATACACACAACATGATCTTTTGAGGATGAAGGTTTTGTTTTGCTTGCAGAGTTGCTTGTTTGTTTGGGCTGAGCCATTATTTTTGCTGCTTCATATTGACATAAATGCACCATTTTTTGTCACCAGTGACAGTATGGTAAAGGTAATGCTGTTTGTGACCATATGTTCAGCGAGCAAACTGGCGGCAATTATGGGGCATTGATTCTTGTTGTTTTTGCCCAAAGTGTGTGGCACCTAAGTGCCGAGTTTATGAACCTTGCCCATTGAGTGAAGGTGGTTCACCACAGTCTTTTTATTACAATCCATCTGCCCCAACAATTTTCTGGTATTTTGACATGGCTTTTTGTGAAGAAGTTGATTCAGTCATTCTTCATCGAATTCACTTGGTCAATTGGTGTGTGATCTGTTCTTGAGGTCAAAATTTCCATTTTTGAAACATAAAAACCAATGGCAGGTGATACTTTGGGGAATTGCTCCTTCATACACAGCACAAATCTCATGAGCAGCTTCAGTGACCATAACACCTCAATTAAATGCAAAATAGAAAAATGATGTTGAAAATGCTCAGTTTTGTCCACTTATCATTCCATTTTAAATCATCTGAAAATACACAAATATTAATAAAATTAAAAAATCAAAACACACTATCTTGTAGAGTTTCTCTTTCAAATAACATAAAACATTTTACCAGTGCATTTTATATATTTCTGTATGCAATTTTAAATTTGAAAAAAACACTCATGAATTATTCCTCAACCAAATAATAAAAAGCAATTCTTTAAGTTTGTGTCCTTTGCATTTTATGATCAAAAGTTAATTTTACTTATTTAGAAGGTTGTAAAATTATATTTAATTTAGGCTATTCAAAAGAATAATATGGAAGGAGCAAGGATACATGCTGAAAATGCTATTAGGCAGAAAAATCAAGCATTAAATTATTTACGTATGAGTGCAAGAGTTGATGCTGTTGCTAGTAGAGTTCAAACTGCAGTTACTACGAAAAAAGTTACTCAATCAATGGCTGGAGTTGTGAAATCTATGGATAGTGCAATGAAAAGCATGAATTTAGAGAAAGTAAGTTGAATTATTTGTTTGTTTATGTATTGCTTAATATTTTTTATTATTATTCAAATTTATAAATAAATTATTTTAATTGTTTATTAGATAAAATTTAAATAAAAAAACAAAATTTTTTTATTTAAACTAGTCTATGGGTGAAAACTTATACAGTAAAACTTCTCTAACTCAAAGCTTTAAGGGAAGGAAAAAACTTTGAGTTACAGATGATTCAAGTTGGAGAACTGTAGAGTAAAAAATGCCAGTTCTGAATAGATTTATATTTTTACCTCTCTTGCATTACATAAAGAATATTTGATAGATTTTTTTTTTGTTTGCTTGTTTTAAATGGCTTGTGTAATGCCTTTCAGCAAAATATTCAATAGAACTAATGGAATCAAATAGCTTTGCAGGTATATCTGGTTGAGATAAAGCAAGAGGATCTCTCAATTTGGACTGGAACATTGTTTGAAAATGGGTGTTGGATAGTAGATACAAATAACTGTATGAAAATTTCGTGGAAATCCAATAATTAGAAGCACTTTGGATAGAATAAATATTAAAATTTAAGTCAGGGAAGTTGAAAGTAACTTAGTTTTGGGGACCATGAAAAACTTGGAGTTGGAGAAAATTTGAATTAAATTCAAGTTGGAGATGTTAAATTCCTATGCTGATCCATTGAGATCTATCATGTGCTTCGATTTCTTCAAGTTAAAGAAATAGTCAAGTTACAAATGTTAGAGATAGTTTTACTGTATTTTTATTTTATTTTCTTTAGATATCGCTAAGTATATTGGTTTAGACAGTGAAAGTTTCAGTGCTACTATGGTGATGTACCCATCATTTTTTGTCATATAGAGGCAAGGGTCGACGGCGATGGGTTGAAATCCCAGTTTATGTAACTGTGAATCCAGTTTTTTATGCCACTGGCGACCTGCTTGCTTTAGACCGTAGATGGCTCTATTTAATTTATGTGCCTTAGGTTTGCCATCTTTAAGTTGCTGTGACCATTTAATAGCTCATTGTCGTACTGCTTTGGGTTTGGATTGGTTGTTTATAATGTTCTCAAGTGTTTCATTTAGTTGGCTTGGGATTTTCATGATGATGTTTTCTTGGATATCATCGTTTAGGAATGCTGTTGTAACGTCGAGTTGGTGGACTTTGAGATCAAGTTTGACTGCCAGTGCCATGACTGTTCGAATGGAACTGAGTCGGGCTACAGGAGCAAATGTTTCTTCGTAGTCTATACCGCCTTTTTTGAGTGTAGCTTTTGGCGACTAATCGTGCTTTGCGTTGCTCCAGCATCCCGTTGGGTTGAACTTGTTTCGTAGGACCAGTCTGCAGCCGATCGGTTTTCTATTGAGTGGTATGTCAACGATATCCCAAGAATTATTTTCTAGTAATGAGCTGATTTCCCTTTTGATGGCAGCTTTCCATTTGTCGGCTTCAGGGCTGTGTATTGCTTGGTGTAACGAAACTTCAGCTATACCAGCAAAATGATGAGTGATGCTGACTTGTTCATTGTTTACTTTGTCATTGCCATCTTGTGGGTTGATAGGAATCATGTGATATTGTTTTGAGGGTCTACTGCGATTTCTAGTTTTTAGTTTGGGCGGTCGTCCTGGTCCTCTTCTCATGGATGGTTGATCTTCCTGTGTTTCAGGGACTTCTGCCGTTTGTGTGTGGATGTTGGCAGGTTGATGTGGGACGTCAGTTTTTGTGTTGTTGACTTGAGTTTGCCGGGCAGTTACCTCTATTGAGTCAAGTCGATTCGTAGTGGTGAGAGAGTTGTTTTCTACAGTTGAGTGGTTGATGAAGTCTTCAAAAATATCGGTGTTTGCAATTTTTTCAATGAACTTGACATCTCGAGAGGTGGTTACGCTCTTTTCACCATCGAGAATAACACGATATGCTTTTGAGGTTACGGAGTAACCTACAAATGTGCAAGATTGAGCATGTGGATTGAATTTACCCTTACTGGGATTTTTGTTTAGAATGAAGGCTTTTGTTCTGAAGGTGTGAAAATGGCTGACATCAGGAATTTTTTTTTTTGAATAGTTTGTATGGAGTCTTGCCATCTATGCTTTGTGACAGAGATCGGTTTTGAATATGATTGGCTGTAAATATGGCTTCAGCCCAATAGGTGGTAGGAGTGTGTGCATGGATCATCATGCATCGTGCCATCTCTACTAGTGTTCAATTTTTGCACTCGGCGACTCCATTTTGTTGTGGGGTCCTTGCAGTTGATGTTCGATGTGATTAACTCCCTGTCATCTGAGGAAGGTACTCATTTCCTTGTTACAGTATTCGCCTCCATTGTCGCTCTGGATGGCTTTGATTTTTAGTCCATTCTGATTCTCTAGGTAGGCTTTGACGTCTTTTAGCGTCTCAAATAGTTCGTCCTTGGTCTTTAGAAAACGTACCTCAGTCCATCGAGTATAATCATCAATAAATGTAACAAAATTAAGTGATCCTCCAAGAGATCTCTTCCTGCATATATCCGTGTGAATGATTTCGAGTGGTCAGCTTGTCCGTCTGACAAGGAGATGGGGAAAAGGTAGGCATGACATCTTTCCGGCAATGCTTGTCTTGCATGTATCAAGCATATCTTCCTTGTCGAATTTTAGGCCAGTGACCCCCTCCTCAATCCAACAATTTTCTCAGTGCGGTAGCGTGAAGATGACCGAATCTTTCGTGCCAGATTAGTAATCCATTGATTGGAGATTTTTCTTGGGAAATGTGGATTCGATCATTTTGAGGTAGTATGTAATAGAGATTGCCAACGCAGTCCACTACTGTGGCTGTTGTTCCCTTTGAGTCGATGGCTCATGCTTTGAACTTATCAAATATTACCTTATAGCCTTTGTCGGTTATTTTGGAGACTGATAGAAGTTTGTGCGAAGCGATGGCATATGGAGAGTGTTTAGCAGGTCAAACAATCGTTCCTGTGTGCCAGTATCAACGTGAATTTGGGCCGTGCCAACTGCATTGATGGATATGATTTGATCATTAGCGAGATCCAATTTTGTGTTAGAAGTAGTTCGCAAGTCTGAAAATTTTCTTTGGTCAGAACACATGTGCGATGTGGCCCCGCTGTTGAGACACCAAGCATCACATGGCATTCCTGTGTGAAAAGTAGACTCACATGTGAAAAAGGTTCCGCTGTTGAGTTTGCTGGATCTCTGTTGATTTTCTTGTCTCTTCTTTTTATGACAATCTCGTTCTCTGTGGCCAGGTTTTTTGCAAAAATTACATTACAGTTTCAATCCTTGATAACGGACGGTAAGCACATCATTATTTTGCGATTCGCGAGAAGATCATCCTTCATATTCCTCAAACAGCTTGACTTTTAGGGTTTTGAGCTTCAGAAGGTCATCTCTCGTTTCAATTGCAGTGTGAAAGGTGTTGAAACTGTTGGATAAGCTGTATAGCAACAACACTGAGAAAAGCTCCTCGTTCACTATAATTCCTAAATCGGCTAGCTTGTCAGCAGTGTCCAGGAATTTGGCAATGTGATTGTGCAGATCTCCTCCTTCAAGTAGTTTCATGAGAATTAAGGTCTTTATTAAGGAGGCCTTCTTCGCTGGTCTCTGAGACTGGTAAATCAATTTCAGTTTGTCCCAAATTTCTTTCGATGTGCTGCAGTTTCGTATATGTTTTAGCTCGGGCGGACTTAACATTAATATCAGACTTGATCTTGCTTTACGGTCGTTTTTTTGTCCAGGTGTCGTTTTCCAATCAAGACTCAAGATTACTGGTGATTATGGTGGGACAAGGTACCGCTCCGTTAGCGTATTCCCACATGCCATCTCTTTCAAGTAAGGCTTCAGCTTGGCGACTCCAAGTATCGTAATTTTCTCGATTTAATATCTCGACTTTAAATGAATTCATCATTGCGGACGTGATGATTGATAGACCAAATAATAAAAGGCAAAAGATACGAACCAAGATGTAGAACAAGTTGAACCAAGATCTGGTTGTTCAGTTCAGTTTCCGTGTAGTGTTAGTGTCTGGGCCCATAACCTGTCATTAATCTGGAATCAGCAGAGAGACACTAAGATGAAACACATTGTACTGGTTAAGGTATCTTTGTTTACTCAAGTAATTAATATACAAATTAGTCTTTACATAACAGTAGGATGAACGTACATACGTGTCAACAGATAGTAGTCCAAACAAAGGAACAAGTGAAGACAAAGGGTCATAAAACGTTTTATTTGGTTATTGGGACGGTCCCTCTGGTAGGTCAAATTGGTTTGCGTCAAGAGTACTGACAGTAATTAAACTACATATCTTTTTAACACATTACTGCTAATGCGATATTGTATTATTTGTTTAGAAGTTTATTTTAAAATTTTACTTCACACTGTATGCATAAAATCAGACCAAAATGTCTCCACAAATAAAATGCATATCAGGCATATTATGTATACTTTTTTAAGTTTTGTAGAGGATATAACATTATACAAACAGTAAAAAATATGTGTAGTATATGAGAAAGATGCTCCTAAACATCAGACATGTCAAATGTGGCTTTGGACATTTTGTTTAGGAAATTTGAACTAAACCATACAAAATGTACGAGTTGCCCAAAAACTGTTGACAAAAAGAAATTTCAAGAAGAAATTTTGTTAAAAATCAATGAATAACTTGTGAACTTTGAACAAATCTTATTGTGTCACCAATGCAATGATTGTGTTCCACATGCATTAAGTGAAAAAAGAAACTGAATCAAGTTTAATTTTGTCTGACTAAGATAGGCAGCTGTAAGGTTTTATTTTTTTATTAAATTAGTTACTCATTTATACCATAGAAAGCTTTTCTTACTGATAACAAAATAAAAATATTTGTTGTTTACTGAAAATTTGTTTTAGCTGATGGAGATTGTTTTTGTCAAATACCAAGATATCACTGTATTTGATTAACAAAATTTTGATATACATGGTAGGATCAAGGGATCAATTAATTATGTTAATCAAGGGATATCTGTATTTAACTATAAGTCACTATATTTTTTTATTGATTCCATCCAAATCGCTTCTGATCCTAATTTAACAGTTCTGCTATAAAGGATGCAAGTTTAAATTTGATTCTTATTTTTTATGAATAGTTTTGGACTGAAAAATTCAATTGTGTGTCTGCTGTAAAATAGACAAAACTGAAATCAACTATCAATATATAGAAGCATTATCTCCAGACCTTTTAGGCTAGCATGGCATTTTAAGTTTTGTATTTTAAAGATCCATTTGAGGTTACAGGTGTATTTGTGCTTGAGTCTGAAGGTGACACTGTCTGCTAGAGAAATTATTCTAGAGCTTACTGTTACTAACACATTTGGATCAATAGTGTAGAGTTAGTTTTCAAAGTCAATAAATGAAGATAGGATGCAAACTTCTTATTCCTAGATATCTGGTGTTTATTTTAAAAATTTTGAGTCATACGACTCAAAATTTTTAAAATATTACACCAGATATATATTAGATTCTTTAGATCTATTCCTTTTAGTTATTTCTTCTATCATTCTACAAGAAGTGTTTAGGTTAAAAATTTTTTATCAGTTTTAACATATAAAAATCATATTGAATTAATTGATACATGTTGACTTAAATGACATGGCCAGGATTATTAAGACAGTATAGTCTTCATCAGGATTAATTACAAAAAATTTTACTTAGCCTGAAAATTCCACATAGATTTTCTAAAAACAGTAATTAAAAATATTAATATGAAGAATATAAATATACTTTTTACATTTAACAAGAAAGTACTTTTATATTTATAACTGTTGACTATTACAAACAATTGCATATTCATATCATATATGAAATTGTAATTATTTATTCAAGATTCTGATGTCATTTTTATTAAAAATACACTTTTCAAAAGGAGTGTATTTTGCAACACATGCTAATTGCAGGGCTGGTAGAGGAAACAGATGATTAAGTTTGTGTATGCATTAGGTCATCTGGTACCCAGTTTTAGGTTATAAAGACCAGCAGTTGGCTTGAGCTGTAAATGCTATTAGCAATGGTTTATGGCAGCCAAACTTTTGAAGAAGCATATAGAAAATGTCATATCATGAGATATCAGGAATGATATATCATTTTCAGGAATGCATTAGACCACTAATTCCCAAACTTTCTTAATTCACAATGCCCTTAGTCATAAATTTTTTCACATCATCTCAATACAAATTTTTTTTCTTAAGTGGAGATAAATTTAAATGAGACTTTAGTGTTGAATGAATCTGTTCAAAAGTACTCCATATCTTCTGAAAAGTGCTTTTGAAATTATCATTGAATTTTATTAGTTATTTATAAAAAAAAATCAAGTTTGTGGATCAAGTTAGCTTTATTGGATTAATAAAACTTCTGCAATAAGTAGAAAATGTCCATTATCTTCTATTTTTTTTCATTCTCAGTAAATAGTAACTTTTTCTGATGGCTGAAATCTTTTCTACGAGCTTGAAATTGTGCATGTTATTTCCCTGCAGAGAGAGAAATTCAGCACATTCTGTATTTGAAGAGATTGCAATATTATCACCTTCTGCAATCTGGAGTTCTCTTTTTCTTAAAAATTTAAAATATCTTGTCAGCATCCTTATGAGTTTGCTGTGGCATCCTGTGGTACTGTAGCACAGTTTGGGAAATATTGATTATATTCAAATAACTGGGTATAGTTATTATTTTATTAGTTTCAAGGTTTTTAAAATTTATGTAATAATTCTATACTCTAAATAATTCAATTTTTTTAATGCATTGAATTTTTAACTACTATTTTTGTGATAAACAATGTAACTAATTTTTAGATATCTGCCCTCATGGATAAATTTGAAAGACAGTTTGAAGATTTAGATGTACAGTCCTCTTATATGGAAAATACTATGAGTGCAACAACAACTGTTACTGTTCCACAAAATGATGTAGAAAATCTAATGCAACAAGTAGCAGATGAAGCAGGGTAAGTTCATTAATAAATTTTGAATGTTTGTATTATGATAATAAAAAATTAGATTTAAAAGTTTAGAAAAGATTTTAAAACTTTTTAAATTTAAAAAGTTTAAAAACTGGTTTAAACAAAAAAAAATTTTGTCATTAAGTGATAAAAAATTTAAAACTTTGGTGTAAACTGGTCTCTTTCAATTAGATCATTGATATGATATGTGATTTAAATTGATCTGAATTTTTATAATTATATAAATTTAAGCAAACAAAATTATTTAAAAAGTTATTCACTTTTACATTTGAAATTAATTTAGTTTTTTAGTTAGTTATTTATTAAAAAATTAGTTTTATTATGTAATATTTATATATCATTCAGTTTTAATAAAGTATTAAAATAAGTTATTTTATTATTAGATCTATATAAATTTTAATAAAACATCAAATACTAATGTACATTTTAAAATACTAATTTATATATTTTTTATAATAGTCTGGAATTAAATATGGAATTACCTAGAGGAGAAACTGGATCTGTTGTAGCTTCTTCTGCTGCTTCAGCAGAACAGGTAGTCTATCATTTATAAGTAATTTTCTTCCTCCTTTTGATATTTTCAATAAATCCATCTTTGTTTTAAGTTAAATTTTGATTTGACATTATATTCATTATTCATAATTATATTAGCTTGTTATTGTATAAAGTTAAAACAAATATATGTATTAAGAAACAAAATTTCAAATAACTAGGATATACCAGTAATGTCAAAAACTTTCCAAAAAATATTTTTATTTCTGGAATTTGTTACATATAAGGAGATATAAACAACATATCCAAAATATTGTTCCTGAGCAACAACACACTTTTTCCAGAAATGCTTCAAGATGTACTATACATCTTGAAGCATTTCTAGAAGATATCTTTCTGCACTTGGCATAGAGCAGCTGTTGCAGCTAGAATGTTTTCACTTTTCACAGAAGAATTTATGTCATTCAAATATGCCGAGTTTTTCAGTTCTGACTCACTGAACATCAAATTCAACATGTTTAATACCTTTGGGGCAGCTCCTGTATGAGAGACAGGAATGACCTTTGACCCCTATAGCCTAATTTTGTAACTCGTAACTTTTGCTTTAAACTTGTCTTCTCATATTTACTATGGCCATTGTTCTTTTGTAAGTAATATATTCCTAGCTCTGTCTATTGTCAAAATTTTAAGATTGAAATTGAATTCATATTTGTATTGAATTTTTTCTCAACTTAAGATTTTCCACCTTTTTTTTTTTATTGAAGTTATTATTATTATTAGAAAATAATTTAAGGTGTAGTTCTTTTAAAATATAAATACAAATAAGCAAAAACATCACAATTATTATGGTCTAATGTAATTTTTATTGAGTGCTAATTTGCATATTTACCTAGATAGAATATAAACAAAACAAAAACTAAAATTCTGTTGCGCACATTGTCATAAATCTTTCTCAGATGGTATAAAACAACCAATAAAATGAAAACACATCATTAACCAATCAGAATTGAGTATGAATTTTTCAAATAGTAAAAGTATTAAAAAAAAAAAAGGCTAAACAAATTGATTTTTGCATTTGTTTACATTAAATTCAAATTATAAACAATCAAATCTATATCAACAAATTCTTACTTATTATATATCAAATTAAATGAGAAAAAATTATCTTCAACACAGACTAATAATAAAAACCATAAACCTATTCATTTTGAAACATGTGCAATTTTAAAAAAGGTCTGTCCACAAAAAACATGACACCTAAAAGATATCAGTCCCAAATATGTTAACATTTCTGCCTATGACTTATTCAGTAAGGTCTAGTACACATTAGGCATTGGGCGTTGCGTTAAACGTGTGTTAGCAGCTTACACACTGCATGTTTAGTTTTGCATTCGACAATCTTTCGCACTGGCTTAGTTTGGAAATTGACATGAAAGTAATTACTTGTGTGTGGCTCCTATACTGCATCATTGCTATAAAAGACGATGGCTGGTATCTTTTGGATTTCATCAATAAATAGATCAGTATCGAAATGATCATTCTCCATTTTGGCCAATGTGCGTCCACTCTACCCGAAAGTGCACGATCGAATGTACAACAAAATAGCAGCACGTATATCTCAAAGTGTGCGGCTGACGCCCGCGAAACGTGTGTTCTAACCAAAATCTATCAATGCGTGTTTGAGTGTGTATACCTATGTGGAACTCTTGGTTCTTTAAAATGCGCATTAACAAAGCACATGCTTCAAAACGTCTAATGTGTACACAGCCTAAAACATAAAATTTGATATTAGCGTGCTGTTCCTAAAGGCATGTTCTGCTGCTAAACTTCATTCGTAACAAGCAATAATGAAACTTCTTCAGATCATTCTGCCAGGTGTTAATTGATGCATGCACAGTAATTAGATTGTGCAATAATACCTCCCAAAGAGTGTTGCTACATGCTACAACTTTATTTTTACTTATTAAGTTTGTGGAATGTGTTGTCTTGAATATTTCTGGGAACTTTTTGACACATTACTACAGTTGTATAATTAACATATTACAAAATAAATGTATGTTTATCATAAAAAAATTTTGCAGAGTCTTAGAACAGCAGTCATGAACCACTAAACTCACAATTTTGAATCCCACTGACCACTATCATAAATTTTTTAAAGGATACAAACATCTATAGAATAAATGATTATAAATGTTCCCTTTTACTTTATTAATATGAAATTCACTTGTTTAATTATAACAAATTAGTATAAAGTTTGTTGCTGCTTGTTTGAAATAAGTTTGTGGATTCTTGGATCTTTTCCATAAAGTATGACAATTGCACTCACAACATTGTTTATTGATTTATTGATAAGTCATTTTATGTTTGGTTTTGGATTTGAATAAAAAACTCCAGTGAGTGAGAAAAAGCAAGCAAATGTTTTTCATTTCTTTTGAAATACTTCACATAACCTTGAGTTTATCAATGTCCAAATTTCTCCACAAACCACTAAAATTTTCTCACAGACCAACAGTGGTGTACAAACCATTGATTAGTGACCACTGATCTAGAATACAATTCTTAAATCAAGTTTTTGCTTAATAATAAATAAATAATTATATAAATAATATCTTAATAATTAATAAATATTGCATAGTTAAGGAAATAACTACTCATTGTTATTTTTGAAGGGGTTAAAATAAATGTGTAGATTAAACATGCAAACTTTTAACATAAATAAACAAATTTACAATAAACTGAGTTTAGAATATTGATATTTCTTGCATTTGAATAAGTTGTTCAGAATTCAATTCAATATCTATACATTTTCAATAAATTTTTATATTCATTTTTTTTTTTTTAATATTAACAGTCTATTTTATAATTTATACAGATGTTATTTTAATGCTTTAATTATTAATTAATTAATCAAGTATAAATAACTTACTGTTATCAGATAATTTATATAAATTTTTGTAAATATTCATTTCAGGATGAACTTACTCAGAGACTTGCTAAACTACGTCAAACTTAAGAGTCCACATTTGTTTTTGTTTGTAGAAGAAAATTGAAATAAATACTTAAATTTAAAAGTATTTATTTGCTTGAAATATTAAATGCAATATTTAAATGTTTTCAAAGGAAAAAAAAATCCTTCCATTAAATAACTTCATTATTTTGTACTGTTATTGAACACTCATAACTTAGGAAAATGTTAAAAATTAATTTCAATAATAGAATGGCAATTTTGTAATTTTAAAATTTATAAGGAAAATTTTCAGCATAAATTTTGTTATAAAATTGTAAATATAATTTACTATTCTTAATACTATTTGATACCAGATAAATGCTGCACTTATTTTTTTAAATGCATTCAATATAATCTTATACTATAAAACTGCAGAATGTTATGCATTGAAAAATTGAAACACAGATTGTATTTAGAATTGTTAAAGATCATACTAATTTAAAATTATATTTTTCTATTAGATAAATGATTATTAATAAGATATAAGTTATTTAAATAGTACTTTTCAAAATTACAGTGTATTTAATATTTAGAACTGTTTTTAATTGATTAAATTTGATTATATAAATAAATTTAAAAATCTTAAAATAGCTGTGAAATATTTATCAAATTGGCATTTTAGTTTTTTATTAAGAATGAATGTTTTCAAAAAATATTTAATTATATTTAAATATATTTTTTTTAATTATAAATGCAATTGTTAATATATATTTATTCAGTAAACTGTTATTAATTCTCAATAATTACTGTGAAAAATATAATAGTCTTAATTATATAAATATATTATATATATACACTGTATATAATTCAATATTTGAAAGTATGTAGTAGTAATAAAAGAAATTGAAAGTATAATTTTATTAAATCTTAAATTTTCTCAAATGAATTTATTTTAATTTATTGGAGAATTTATTAGAAATAAGAGATATTTCTGATAATAACACATTTACATAACATCAAACAACCTTTTTTTATATCAAATTAAATTTTTATTCTAATTTCTTGATAGAAGTTCACTATATTCTGTCTAAATTAATTATATTGGGCTAATTTTGGAACTAGATTAGTTCAAAATTAGTCAAACACTTCCAAAATTTCATCTGTTATGTTCCATCTTACCAAAAAGTTACGATTTTAAAATTTTCCAGCGAAATATTTTTTAATTTTATTAGTAATAAATGTTTTATTGAAGAATTAAGAAATTTTTAAATTTTATACATCAATTTATAAATTAAACATTTGATTTGATTTGTGATTTTATACTGAGAATATAATTTATACTAAATGTAATTTTGTAAAATAATATAATTTTCAAAATTTTAAATAAATTTCAATAGGAAAAAAAAATGTTTATTAAATTTTTATCCTGTTTGAAAAAAAAATTAGAAGAGAAATAACAGGAAATCAATAACAGTTCTTCACAGCTGTATGTTAGTGAATGATATTATTGCATGAATTAAAATTTATACATTAATAATTATTATTCTAAATTCATTTCAGGATTTTATAAAAAAATAAAATATGTATTATTTATAAATATTAAAGTTAATATATTTTGTTAATATTCAAAATTTTTGTAGAAAAGTTACTAACTTGGCTAATAGTCACATTTTAAAATTTGACAAAACAAACTTTTTAGAAAATTATTCCTCATTATTTTAGTATAAAAATAATTTTCACTAAACTTTTCCTCATAAACCTAGAGTATGACATTATTTCTGCTTAACATTTCATATAAATCATTTATTAGCTACTTGAGAAATCATCCTAGTCTGAAAGTAATATTTGATTTTTAATTTCTATTTGTTTTTCAAGCATTCGCAACAAATTCTCACATACATTAATATTATATGTTAGTATTATAACCAATATGTAATAATATGCACAATGTGATTGACGTTGGTTATCTTTTCGACGATATTATTTTATATAAAGTCAATTTAATAGTTGAGTTGAATCGCTTCTCAAACTTGGTATAGATTTTATTAGTAATAAAATTACGTTGTTACAACCAATGCCGTAAAGCATTTGTCTTTCCTGCGATTTGCTTTCCATTTTTTTCGAATAATAATTTTATAAAGTGAAAATATTTTGTAAGAATAAATTAAAATAGTGTAATACTAAAGTAATTGCGGTCAAGCACCATGAGCTGCTTTTCTAGTTCTCTTTAAATTCTAGACAAAGACGAAAAATAGGTAGCGCAAGATAAATTTCGAGTCAAACTTTGATTTTAAAAAAACTGTAAAAAGCATTTAGTAATACAGGAACGTTATTACTGTTATTTTAATTGAACGACCATTTTTGAAATAAATACAGTATTACTAAATGAATTACTAGTTAATCTTCATAATTCTTTTATTATATTTGTTAGTTATATTTAAGTATATATATCAACTCTATTAATTTTTTTTGTTATTGGGGTGCAATTTGAAAAAATTGTAGATTATAAATTCCTCTCGTCCTTCTATCCTTCCTTAGTTTCGAGAACAGTGTTTGTTAGATAGATGAAAATCAAGACCAGATATGGAAATCTATCACTGCCATTACAAAATACAGACATTAAAAAGGACTCTAGAAACCCTACATAAATTACATGTAGACAAACTCATAATTTTGATTGGCCAATTATTTAGTAAGTTGTCAAATCACAAATGTGTTCGTTAAATTCGTTATTATTATTATTATTTTTTTTAATTTGAAAAGTTCTCCCAAACTTAATAGCTTGATGAGCATGGTGGATCGTATATGGCGTCATCCACACTGGAACGTGAATGACGAAATGACGAAAACCGAAATCAAATCCTCGTTCTACACGAATTTGATTTCATACGAGTTGTAAAATAATTTTCACGAGGAAATAACAATCGTACGGAGAAATGTTACTATTTTCGAATTACTCCATTGTCGATATTCAATTCAACTGAATAAATCTGAATAAGCATAAATACGTTTTCGTCGACGCCGCCATTTCTTCTTTTCCTCTTTTAACTCTCCGCCCCAGGAGCCCTAAGCAGTGACGTACCGTAGTGGGGTCGGCAAAATTTCACAATAAATAACATCTTGTAAAAATTTGAAACATCCTAAACTATACTTGCATCGCCCCTACGATAGTGCTATCGTCCGGACAGTCCGGGAATCGGCTCGCCGGCCGGGTGAACTAGTAATTTTTTCATCCGAAGAAATCCTGCGAAACTTTTTTTTTGCTTGTACGATTCATTCGCATTCATATACACCACTAATATCCAATAGAATTACTTTAAACAGGTCGCTGCACTACCACCGAATTTTTCATTGCTTGTTCTGTGACGAAACTGAATTTTGGTCTTTTAAATTGAAATGCCTAAATAAGGGGGCGAAATTTTCCTCCGCCCTGGCCGGCTGACACCCACGGTACGCTACTGGCACTAAGAGGACCTTTTTAGCAAGCCCGTTATGGGTCAGGCCCACAATAGAATGGCCGGATGGCGAGGGACGGGCCTGATATATTCAGATGGACAACCCCGAAAAATCGTGGCATTGTCCATCTGGATGGGTTTTTCGACCTGTCCCAGAGCAGTAGGCTGCCGTTCTAACCGTTCAGTCATCCGACCATCCCTCTTGATAGGTGAGTCATCGTACAAACCATATTGTTCATATGATTAGGATGAGGCCTCACTGATCAGCTGGCAAAGTCACTTTCTTAGATTAGAAACGATTTATTTGCAAAATGGTGAGGAAGTAATAATGACTTAACAAAAACTACGTTTCGCGTCTAATCTTATTCTTAAATGCAAACATCAATACAACCTTGTCACAATTTTAGTGCTAAGATTTTATTGTTCAGTTTGCCTTTAAGAATAAGATCATTATTTTAGTCGCGAAACGTCGTTAAAAGTTGAATTTTATGATGTGCAATCGGAATGCAATAATTTACATCAGTGTAATAATATCAGAAAATATATATTTTCTAATCGAAAACTTTGAAGTGAGCTTTATATATCACAAGTGAAGAGTATAAATTTTAAGATGTCAACTTTCCACAATGGACACGAATATAACCATAACCTGTTGGAAAAGTCAAATAAAATGAAAACGCGAAAATTCCATTAGAGTACGCAATATACAATTCTCTGTATTCAGGTGAAATTTCAACACATTGTTTATTCTTTATTTATTTAGTTGCAGTATGAAAATGAATAAAATTCCGTGATAATATACAGTAACGTTTTAATGGCTGTTATTCAGATTAATTATAATACAGTGGTACCTTGTACTTTGAACTCTAAATTCGACAAAAATTTGCTTCGGAATTCGAACTGCGTGCAATGTGCGCTGGAAGCATAAAACGCAATCTGTTATGAAGCCAAGTCGTCTCGCTCTCGTGTTACGCTCGTATGTTTTCACATATTTCGCTCTATTTTGGCCGTTTGATTATATATATCGAGCTTTGTTCGTCGATTTTAAGCAATTTCTTCCCGCAACTTTTCTTCTTCGATAGCTTTTTGGCGCCCAGTACTTTTTGAATCTTTTAGTTTAAAATTTCCTCAACGGAATTTCATAAATCACATTTTACACGTTCGAAGTTCAGCAGCATCTGTCCCCATAACATTACGATTTTGTTTTTACTATTCGGTGTTATATCTTTTCGAAACTCATAAAGCATATTGTCCGATATGCTTTTTGTCTGAAAACATTTCGACTTGATTTTATTTAAATAAATTTCAAGTTAAAGCTTAAAATAAGCTTAAAACAAAGAATACATCTCACATTAGCAATAACGTGTTCAATTTCAAAACTGTTATAATTAAATCAGAAAATCCACGTTAATCTATATATAGCCTACTCGTATGCATGGTAATTTCTGTAATATATATGAATTAAATGTATTATTTTGTGCTCTTTATTGATGATTCTTGGTGCTTGGTTTATGTAAAACTCTCAAAAATAAGCCTTATTCTGAATAATAATTAAGAAGAAAATAACCGGTACTTAAAAAAGGGAAAAATAAACAAATAACTTTAAATTTATGAAATATCTGACAGAACGTAGAAAGACAGCCTAATGGCTTCAGCTGCACATTTTTATAATTGTAACTGCTACGTACTGGAAAAGTTACAAGATTTCTGATGCACATAACAAATTAGTAATTGAGGGTGTTAGTACGTATTACTCAGGGGGCGCCAATGTCCTACTTTTCCGTAATAGTTTAATATAATTGCAATAATTTAACAATATCCGAGTAAAAAAATTTGTAATAAAAGATATATTTTTGCTTTATGAGAAAGTATTAATAGTACAAAATTGAAAAATTATTAAAAAATAGTTTTACAATATATCCATTAATATATCTAATATTAGAACGAAGACCTAAAGAGATGTCACTTTTTATAATTCTCAACAATTGAAACTCTCGAATGCTTTTTGGCTTACAATCTTAAAACATCTCCATAGATATGGGAATAAAACATAGAGCAGACCTACAAATAATTTTTAAGAAATGTTAATAATTCTATACTTTTTAAAACATTTAAATAGAATTAATCAAAACATAACAGTGTATAGGCTTATNTAATTATTTTATAGAAAAAGATAAAAGGCATTTATATGTTAGTTGATGAAACGGTGATGTAGAAAATACATAAACCAGGGATTCCCAACTTTTTCTTTGTATTGACCCTCATATAGAAAATACTGTACTTTTTTCAATCTACCCCTTAAAATATTTATGTTGTTTCCCAATATTTTTGCCTAAAATATCAAGTTAATTATTATATCAGTTAATGAATTTCCATTTCCATATGATTCTTATTACATATAATTTAGAAAATTTATCTGAAATTCTCGAATAAGTGTCTAATTTTTCCATCAATCCCTTTCAATATTTCCTTGACCCCTAGTGGGTCTATGGGAATCCCTGATATAAACGCTTTATCAAGTTCAATAAACCTGTATATTATTTTTGAATGATAAAAGTATTCAAAGCCAATTACTATCTTACGATTTAGATTCTTAAGGGAATGATTGATACAATTTATTTGTACACTTGAAGGATGTTACATTATTAAATAGTATCTATGTTGATGATCTTTTAAGTAATCCCTACTTAAAATAGAATCGATTGATACATTTAAATAATTGTAACATTTTGGGAAGGAACTATTTTCATTTCTTATAAATAAGAATATTTTCCTATTGGTTAAGAGAGAAGTTTTAATTACTTTTATCTTAAATTAGTTACCTTATCTAATTGATTACCTTAATAGGTAGGAAGTACTGTAATAGATGTATTCTTAGGATAACACAAGATAAATAATAAATTGATAAACAATAATTAATTCTAAATATAAATTTATTATTAATTTCTAGTGTTTTCTTGGCCATATTTAATGATAGAGCAATTTTTTTCCATTGTACATACTAAAAGAGAGAGGAGAATTTTCAGATCACTCATGAAATTTTCAATTTTTTGAATTACAAAATTAAGTTGACGAATGTAATAATAAAGAATTTCTTCTTTCTAATGGCCAATTGAATCATTAGATTTTAACATTAAAACTGAATAATATTCGAATTATTTTAAGTAAGGAGACCTGCTAAAAATACGGAAAACTTTCAATATAACTTTTACTTAATAATAATTCGAGAAGTGTGTGGAAACAACGAAGTCTAAGAGGAAAGTTGTGATGTAGATGATTGAGATGAAAAAGGAATTTATCGCGAAGTATGAAAGCTATACTCTTATGGCAGATCTGGCGGCCATGTTTAATATGCCGAAGTCAACGTATTGCAATTACAGTAAATGTAATTTTCGTTTTATTCTACAGTATTTACATATTTTATTTATTGTTTTAAATTTATTATTAGGGCATTTAATTGCGTTATTGTTACCTTAAATCATTGGTCTCAAACTCAAAGGGGCAGTCAAATAGATGTATACGCGGACCATATTCAATATTATTCGGTAAACCAAAATATACTGTAATTTTTAAAAAAAGGCTCTAACGAAGCTCCTTTTGTTGCCAAGGCATTTACGACTTACGTGAACAGTTCGACGTTTGAATTTTTTTGTTTTGATTCCGCAAGATGTTAGAAACATTGATTTTTAGAAAAGGAATCATCAAGGCAGTGGATCAGATATGAAGCCTTAACGTGCCGCCAGTTTACGACCTCTGCCTTCAATTGTATATTTGCTGTTTTAAATTTATCGAAATGGGTAAAGTTTAGAGTCTGTGAATGGATTAATTCACTTTCCTTTATTTCTAATATGGAAAACTAATTCAGAATTCTAACAGAATTAATTCAGTTCGAAATACAAGGCATTAATGTATGTAAAAAATATTTATTATTCTATATTTAACAACTGGACGCATAGATACATACGCGTATCGGCGTTTAAGATATTTCTGAATAAAGAGTGATGTTAAAGATGCCCAGTGTCTACATATGCACCCAGTTGTGAAGTATAGAATAATGAATTAAAGACGACGCGGTTTCAGAATAAGTCAATAAAGAAATGTTTAATTAAGCCGGTTTATAAGCTCTTATACATAAAATTTTAGTAATTTATCTTGAAAAATAACAATTAAATTATTTTGCAAAATATGACCGAAGAACATCGAACGGAAAACATAAATTGAAAAAGTAATTTATGTAGAATATTACAATACAATTTCGCTTTACAATAATCATGCAAAATTTTCAATTTATTTCAAATAAAATGTAATTAAAATAGGAATGTCAGTCGAACACTCGAACTGAACACAAAATAGTTTTAAAATGTATTTTTATAATAGAAATGTTAATATTAATGACGTGAAAATTTATCTTTATATAAAGTTCCAATTATTTCTGTTTAAGAGACTGATGGAAAAGAAATTTCACAATAATATTGTTATCTGAACCTTACTTTCTAGAAAGGAACAAACTCGGTCAATCGTTATTAAAAATGAAACTATTATTTTATAACTGTAGGCCTATATTTGTATTATAACTGTTTTGTTACAATTATTTTGAACTCGTTACTTTTATAATAGGATTGAATGAATGATTGTTACAAATTGAAAATACACGGTATAACCTAAACTAGTTCAGCATTTGATTCAAAAACGGAAAATATTTGCTTTTATTATTATTTATTTATTTTTAACTCTCTGTGGGCAGTAAAAGGGCCTTTCTTTTAGCAAGCCCATTATGGATTTGGCCAGCTCGGGAGCCCGATGGTGAAAGGCGTGTACAACATATTGGGATGGACCAACCTCGAAAAATTCCTGGGATTTTTCGACCCGTCTGGATTCGATCTCGGATGTTTTCTTAGAAAATAGTAAGTGCAATCGCTCAATAAAGAACATTTTGAAATTTTAATGCTGAAAAACAAAATTAAAATTTTCAATATTTTTGTAGCATCATTTTTATTAATCTTCAAAATAAATTTATAAATAACGAGCAATTATTTATTATGACATCGGGTTGTAATTTTTAATATATTTCATTTAAAATATATGCTCTCCACCTCAAATTAGTAGTGACTTGTCCTTGTACAGTACATCATACTTTTCCTTTAATAATAGAGTCGTGCCGGTCATCTATTAATTGTTTTAATTGAAAGTTTTGTATTGAAATAAAGTTACTTCTGGTTTGCGTCGGAAGCTTATATATAGTTAATCGGGGTCTCCTTCCACTAAGGTTTCCATATCTCATCTCAGATTTCATTTATCTAACTTCTTTCTCGAGATTAAGGAAAGACAGACGGACAGACGACAGTAATATTTTATAGGTTTACAATTTTTTTAAAGCGCAACTCAAAAATAATATTCTAAATATATCTTAACAATCTAGCTCTTATCCTTGGACATTTACAGGTATAGAGAACTTAATAGTGGAGTCTAATAGTCTATATTATTTAAGTAACTCACAAGCTAGACAATATCTTTTCTATTTAACATTGATTGCTTTTTCTTAATTTATATTAAAATAAAAGTTTATGAATGCAATTGTAACACACTTATTAAAAATTACAAAATAAATTATTTTATTGTCAAATACGAGATTAAATGTATTTTTATATACAGAAATATTTTATTTATTATTTATAAAATATATAATATTTTTTCTATTAATATCTTGTGGAATTCTGGCTAAAATTCGGTATATTTCTAATAATTTTTTTATTGGTAGTTCGGATTAGTGTGTTGTTTTCCATATCTCAGTCATTTAATTGTTCACCGTCTGTAACAGCGTTGAAACCAACTTTGCAGCTCTTATACGTTTGATGTCTAACGAAAGAGAATCTAATCCAATCCAGCATGACTTGTTTAGCTTTTGTTCTTATCGTGAATTTCTCACGTCCACTCCAAACTAAGATTTATGTTATTATACGTTCTGTAATGTGAAAATTTGAAATGAGTTTTGAATTCATTACATAGTAAATTCAGGAAATGTTATTTGTTAAAACTATTCCTTCTCTAAAATAGTTCTAAAATGTTTATGTTCCTGTATTATCTCAATTCTAAACTGCATCTTTTTTTTCTTCCATTTTTATTTGTCAGAAACGTGCGATAACTGTTAATTCTGCTTGGATTGAAATTTACATTCGAGTCTAAAAACAAAATTAAACATGGTCACATCAGTCTAAATTAAATTTTCTGGTACCGAGTGTATAAGTTTTTAACGGGCCCATCAGTGGCCGAATAGATAAAACCATTTTTTTTTAACTCTCTGTACCACGGACCCTAAAAGGATTGATAAAGCCACTAAACATCAATAGTCGGTCGTGAGTTCGTGCCTGATCAACGGGCTAGTCACGGAGGAGTTTTCTTCATATATACAACACTTGAATAGGGACCAGTTTCCTTTAGAAAGTCTTCCTAGGAAACATTTTCCGTTGGCAGATCGCCGGTTTGTTTCTTTGCTAAACTTTTTTAATGCTTAAAATGCTTTCAAGATGGCATTGCGATGCAGAATTAAATTGATAAGTTATTATATGCTAGGAAGAGATGTAGAACGTTACGTTTTTCATGGTACTTGTATTATTTTTAAAACTATTTTGTAACTAAAAAAATTTAATAAAATCTTTCTCTTTCGTTAAAAAATCCAGCAACGAGTTGCTTAACTTTCCGGGCAATATTTGATGACGCCGTTTGTTATGATATTTTGTTTAAATAACTTTTATATTTTCATCTATTATATATTTATATATTTTTATATTATAGTCTATATATATTTTTTATATTTTCAATTATTATAAAATGGCAAAAAGCTTAATTTTCAGGGAAGTGTGAGTTTCATAAAAAATTGTAAATGTTAATAACGAATGAAATTGTCATTAAGTCTGACTCTACTCGAGATACACACTATCCCCTTTATTTCTCCACCACTCGATCTTTTTCCATCCAAAATTTAATAGCATCAATCTCCCTAATAAACAAACCTCTCTGCAAAGTTTCAGAAATTTTCGACAAAAAATACAGGAATTATTAAGCTTCAAACAGGATGAACAAAATCATGCTCCACAGACATATACACTCACTAACATCATACATATTAAATTATCCTACCAATTTTTTTGCATTTCTCGATGTTTCAATGTCTCCTGAGTCTAAAAATGCAAAAATCTGGGGGTAATTTATTTGACTGATCGCCATACTTTCCCTCTTTTATGTATAACAGCCGGGAAAGTAAAAAACTTAAAACTCGATTTCAATGTGTTTTTATTCATTACTCTCAGTACTTAATATAACTTTATTTTCAATATAAAATTTCATGATGAAATTTCTTACTATTTCAGAGAATAATTATTAATGTACATAAATTTGAATACTCTTTATGATTGAATAAATTTCTATTTTGACAAAGTTTATAGTTTTATATTATTGAAACAGCTTGTATTTCACAAAAAAGTCTTACATTTTTTTGCTTATATTTGAGATAAATAAGTATTTCGAAAGTAATCTTTCAAATATATCATTGTTTTTATTTGAAAATAGAATAACAAGTATTATTTTAAGTGATTATTATCATTAGTGAATGATGGAGACAATTTTTTAAAATTATTTTTGTCAAAGGACTAAATGTCAGAACTAATGAATAATACAGCTGTAAAGCTATATGTACAGTACGTATGGTATATGAAATTTATTCGCAATATTCTGATAGTTGGTAGTACTGTAATTTTTATATATTTTCTGTAAATATTTTAATATTTTTTTACAGAAATGTTTAATTTTGATTTATTTTATTGAGTTTCTTTATATCTTATCATTATTACTTTTAATATGTTTAACTTTTTCACCAATCATTATTTACAGCTTGGAATGCAATAGGTAAATTTCATTGATAATTATTTACCGTAGTTCAAAGTATTTAGTAATACTGTATTTGTGGTGTAAGATACTGCCGTTTTTACGTTATTATTATAGTAAAAAAGAAAAACAGAAATTTGCAGTATTTAACTTAGTTTGACCTACATATTATGTAGAATAATATTTTTACATAGCAATTTTAGTAATTAATTTATAATATGCAAAAAAAATCTAAATTAATTTTCAAATTGATGTGTACAACTTGACAAATTATACATTAAGAACAACAAGGTGTTAAGTTAAAATGTCGTACAACACCATTTAGGGCGCTGTATATTAGAGGAAGATAAAGCTTTATTGTAAACTTAAAATCTGTACATTCTATTCAGCATTTTGTATGTTGAAATAAAGTATGAGTGCGCTAAATGTTGCCACATTTATTCCATTAATAGTCGTCTTCCAATAATAGTCTCAACCAATTCCTCTAATAAACAGCGCAGTTGAAGGCTTAAAAACTATAGACAATGCGCTGTTTATTAGATTAAATACAGTATTTTATATTGGTTTTTACCAAATATATTCACACATTTGCTGTTTCGTGCATGTTCTTATATATAAAAAAATTAATTTTTTGTCAGTTTTGATTATTCGAACATTAAAGTTTTAAGTAAGTGACTATTATTGAAATTTAATCACCAAAGATTCCCATCGATTTATTCAGATGTTGACAAAATATGATTATACTTAAGTTCGCCTTGAATGTATCATTGGAGAATACAGTTTAATCACTCCTTGAACAGTCATTGGAGAATATAGTTTATTCCTCCTTTTATTTTTATTTTTACTTAACTCACTTATACGCAAGTTCTTGTTTCTTCACATATAAAACTTTGCAAATATTTTAAAGCATTACTTCTCAGTTGCATCATCATTTAATTAGTAAAAAAAAAAATCTTGATTATTGCGATACTTGAGTCATCAAAATGAATATTTTCCTTTAACCTCCTGTTATAGTCTAATTCGTAAAAGAATAAATAATTGGTATTTTAAAATTATTTGTATACAAATTGAATCAATGGGTGTACTTAAATGCACGTATCCAGGTTTCTTAATTGTTTTCTACACATGAATTTTTTATTACTACAAAAAGAAATAAAAAAAATAATGCATGCATTGAAAATATTTTGAATTGTATTAAAAATATAAAAATATATTCAAATGATCTGTTTTATGAATCGTAGGATCTTGTGTAATTTAGTTAAATAGAAGAGATTCGAGGATAAGCAATATTTCCTAATAGAAAATAATTGTTTTAAAGTTTGACTGAAAAAATAAACTTGACATTAATGTATTTTAAATATTTAATAAACTGATTAATTTTTAACTAATATTGAAATCTGTTATGTTAAATAAACTCTTTAAGAATATATATTTGTCATATCTCCTTGTATCACAAGAGATAAGCCCAAGTATTGAAGAGAGGATATTTATAGTCGTCATTATCTTTCATGGAACGATCATCATTTTTAATCATTATTTGACAAAATCAATAACTCTGAAATTTTTTACATCTTTCTTTCAAGTTTAAATTTTGGTACTTGTAATGCATATATACAGGTATAACTGAACTCGATACCAATATTTTAGAGACAGATTCTAGGGTCAAAAATAAGCCTAAAATTCTCTATAAAGGTTTTGAAAATCCGAGATTAAAAAATGCCAAAAAAAGAAAAAATTTTAAATCCCGGCCGAAAAATACAGCTGTTTCTTTGCCACTCCTGTGCTACCAATACGTACAGTATAAATTGAAGCTTATTTTAAATGTTAAAAATAATTTTTCTGAATAGCACCAGTGCACCGTGCATCAGTCACTGGTTCGTTGTAAGCAATTATGAGTCCGCATCTGTGGAGGAGAATTTGAGCAGTTCTTACACATTATTCTGTTTAATTTTGTAAAAATGAAACATTGTTTAAAATAAATTTACATTGAAAAATCTCTTGCTTTTCAACTATTTTCATTTTACTGCAAAGTCTTAAAGTGAATAAGACTTTGTTTATATTTATTACAGTAGAGCTTACTTGAGCAACATTTACTCATCTCAATCAGTTGATAAATGCATAAAAAAATACAAAATTTCTTTTAAAAGTTGACAATTCTAGTGTTATTACTTTGAGAATTTGAAAAGTTCCTTTTTTGGCAGAACATATTTCGAAAACAAAGCAGATTTTGAAAAAAATTTACAAAGGATTTTAGGTTTATTTTTTACCTATTATCTATTCCTAAAATACTGGCACCGAGTTCACTTACATCCTCTATAAAAGTATTTAAGTTTAATCTTTGAAATTTTCTTGAACTCTAAAATTGTAAAATATCAAAGTTAAACAAAAAATGTGCATATAATAAAACGTTTATAATGTTTAATTTTATGAGATTTACTTATTTAATTAATTAAAAATTTGCGTTTACATAATCTGATGATGTGTTCAATTTTTCTGTTATTATTTACTGCGGAAATATAAGCTTAAATATAAAAATATCAACTAACTTTATTGATTTAAATTATGTAATATTAAGGCACTACATACAGTAATTTAAGTAAATTTTATTTTAAAACAGAAAGTAATGAATGTCAATCCTAGAATAAATATAATTCTATTATATTTTTTATTTCAATATATTTCAATGTTATTATTTACTACAGAGTTGTCATAAAATTCAATCTTTAATAGACGAGAGATCCTGAATTGCAATGTTAAAAAGCAAATTGATAATTAAGAAAAAAGCTGCTTATTTTAAGACAAAACTGTATATTACGTGTGCTAATACTATTATATAATTTGCCATATAAACAGAACGTTAAAAATATATTATATTCTAGGTCAGTGGTTCCCAAACTTTTCGATTGACGGGCTAAATATGCGTCTAAGTGGTAAGTAGACGGGCCATAAATAATTTGTATATTTCATATATATAGAAAGTAGACCTATTTCTATCATTTAAAAGTCATGTATCAAATATGTTCGCTGCAAAATTTGGCCCGGAAGCTGTAGTTTGGGCAATGCTGTGTTAGATCACAAAATAAAATAATATTCACTTCCAATTATTATTATTTTTTCCACAGATGTTTTAAAATTTTTGTTGGAAAATCATTTCCAACGTTCCATTATGATAATGAGATTATCTTATGACGATTGTATCTAAATAATAAGCAACGCTTTTAAACTGTTCGATTAAACGTTCAGAAGGATGTAAATAATAATATTATTACTGTCAAAATAAAATTGTCTCATCTTCCTCACTAGACATCTCTCATCTGCCTTATATCTAAGTTTTTAATTGATTTTTCTCATCTTATAAATTTGTAATGGACTTTTTAATGGCACATTTACATAATTCAATTAAGTCATGTATGGTGTTAGGACTACATGCATTTACTTGATATTCAATTTATTTTAAAATAAAATTTTAATTTAGAAAAAATTTGATAAAATATCATTACTATTATGTTATGTTAAATGATGATTTATATGTATAAAATATTCAATTACATCATGATAATAAATTCAATTGTCTATTAAATTTAAGCAAAATTTCTATATAGAAGTATAAATGTTAAATCCAAAATATTGGTAATGAGTTATTAATTTTTTTTATAATTAGAAATCATTCAGTGAGACTAATGTATCGTTAATTCAAGAATATTTAGATGAGATAGCTAACTAAGTGTTTAAAACATATACAATTGAATATGTCTATCTCAAACATGTTTATCTTGAAATTTATTTTTCCCTCTGCATTTTCAGCCTAAATTTAATATATTTTCCATGTTTATCTCAAATACTTTTCTTTCAAAACTTCCATATCTCAAATTATGGACTGAAATGTCAATTATAAATTCAAAGGTCAGCCACTACATTTTATTAGTATAAACTGTAATTAAGAAGCATTTCTTGCAATTAATGCCGCTTTCTCTGATTGGCTACGAGTTTGTATAGGTCAGAGAAGGTCAGGCATCAGCAATAATTGAGAATTATCTCGGTTAAGCCATGTCAAAAATGCTTTATTTATACCTAATACAGGTACTGTACTGTATTTGCTACTGTATTAATAAAATACCGTACCTCCAATCAAACCTATTACTGTTTACTTTGTAGAAACCTTTATATTTAGCACTAAAATAAAGATTTATTTTAATGCTAAATATTAAAATGCTTATCATTTTTAAAATATTCAATATTTAACGTTTTGTTAAATTTTAACATTTAGATAAATAAAATAGTTGATTGAAATATTAAACGTGAGAAATGTAAAATAAAATTGTTAATCTGATCTTATTTAAGTAACTGTTGAATTATTTCTTAATCTGAATGTGTTTACGAAAGAATTATTTTTGTGTATTTTATATTATCATATGATTCTACATAAATTCTATCCATTGAAATCTTTCGCTAATACAGGATGATTCAAAAGTCTTTATACAAAACACATCACAGAAGGGTGTGTGCGTGCACGTGTTAACATGTGTTCTCCATGGGTAGAAGCAGATTATTTATGTGTGCATTCAATTAAATGGCACCCATATAAGTTATACTCTGTATTATGTAACTTGTGAATTCACAGTAAGATGATTCTTTGCCTACTTGTGGAAACTTTCGAATCACCCTGTATTAAACTATTTATTTAATAAATGAAATCTATTTCAAGCTTATATATTTATAGGCTAATTGACTTATTAAAACTGTATTCAACCTTTCCTTCTGTCAGGCTCTCTGCATATTATACTTATGCAGACTGCAGATAGAACAATCTACAATTTATTGTTAGAATATTTCGATTATTTTTGTTTCAAACCGAAGAAACTAAAATAGTAAAAATTTATCAGTTTTTTTTTTGGTCTGGCCAAACTTATAATTTCAGTCAATTGGGTGATAATATAATTAACAAAATTAGTAGATAAAATTTAAATTATCTCCATATGATTGCAATTAACTGAAAGCCACTCGCCCATATATATTTTTAATTAATCGCTACATTAATAACTTTCCTTTAAGAAGATACAATTTGCATTTTAATGTAAAGGTTATATATTGATTTTTGAGTTTTTTTTATTATTTTTTCATAAATTCAAAAATGTAACATGAATTTTAAGAACCCGATAACATTTTAAAAACAAATTAACAATTAACTTTTTACACGAAAAGTTCGCAGAATATAGGTCATTATTATCTTACCATATTTAAAAGTGTAAAGTTTATTTACAGAATGACTTTCGATTTCATAATTAAATATTATATATTCCTAGAAATTTCTGAAGATAAAAACCATAAAATATTTGTTTCTTTTTTAAAATTAAATGCCTTAATCATAATAATAATAATTCCTCTGAATTAATTTAATTTTTTACTTAAACAATTTTTTTTCTTTTTAAAATGAACTCGCACAAAAAAATTCTAAACATTTTAAGTTTATTTAGAATTATATTTGAAATTTTGAAAATGTTATTTAATATTTAAACTAAAAGTATGTTTAATATTTAAAATTTAATTTCCTTTTTTTTACATAAACCGGATGAGACTACGTAATTTAATGTCATCACCGTCTGTCTGCAGTTTTATCAGCTCTAATTCTAGGATATCTAAATCATTTTTTTAAACAGAAGCAAATAAAAAATCAAAGAACGAACTTGGTTACCCGTAATTATTTCATAAATTGTATAACTGAATTCCCATTATAGCTAAAGGCAATTTTAATTATGTAAAGTATGAGTGACAAATGAAGTTAAATGTATAACTACTATCTCTAAGGGATACTATTAATTTCAAATTCTTATAGGTTACATGTAGCTTCTGCATTTAAAAAAATACTATTTTCGAATTCTCCTATTAATTTCGAAATATTTTAAAGTTTTTACATAGCACTTTAACCTGTAATACAATTAGTTTAAAGACAATAAAGTTTTAAAAGATAGTTTAATTAATACAATATATATACTTAATGCCACTGGATAAATTAATATATTATATTTTTTAATTTTAAAGATATATCAAGACAGATTTTTAATTAAATCCTTTCAAAAATTCTGATAATAATTTTTTAAAAAATAGAATATTATTCATAAGAAAGAAAAAATAATTCTGTAACAATATATGCATAAATCTATATCAATACAACAAAATATAATAAATTGTTTTTAAAAATATAATTGGACATAATACATTAATATTATTTAATTCTGTATAGAATTTTAAATTTATATTGTTTAGAATAATAATAATAAACAGTACAAGTATCCTATATTTATCGGAATCTATCATCCTTAGCAAGAGAAAATTTAAAAATAAGTTTGAAAATCATGTTTATAAAGTTGTTTGTGTAATATAAAGTAATTAAGTAAAGAAAAAAACTCTTTATTTATTTATAAATTATCTTAAATATTAATTATTCATTTTAATTAAGTAGTTTAGTAATAAATGTTTCCTGCTGTTTTTAATACAAACTTTTATAAATAACTTATAACAAGTTACGTTTTTATTCTGAAAATTCAATTTAAAAAATATATTTTATAACTCTAATTTAATAACTCGTTAAATAATATTAGTAATCATTTAAGAAAAATAAAATTTAAAAATTTCTACCGACTTCATTACAATTTTTTAAGTAACATTAAGAGGGAATTTCACGCTTGATACTAATGATAATTACCTTCAATAAAAAATATTTTTATGAAAAAAAAAAAAAAAGCAAACTGTGCTAATGTAGTTATTAGTTTAATCAGATTTATAAAATTTTTTAAATAATGAATTATTATTATTCATTTTGTATTTTGTGCAGATTTCATTCTCTGTAAATTGAATTAAAGTTTATTGTCTATTTTAATAATGATTAATTTAATTTTAATTGATCTCTTACAATTTTATTATTGTTTAATTAATTTCTTTTTAGACCTGCGAAACTAATTTGTCACTTATTAAACTTTTATAAATCTCTTGATATAGATCTTGCTAAGAAAATGAGTAATCGAATGATTCGTGTATATTCGAATCGTGCGTTACAAGAGAACCATTATCAGATTTTTGCAGCGTAGTATAACATTGGTGTTTACGATTGACTAACCTACCTTGTAAAAGAACACCAGCGTAACTAACGATTATTATGCAAATCACGTGATTTCTTATAACACCAATGTAATGTATCTATCTAATTCCTCCAATAGAATTCCGATTTTGATGATGATGTCACAGTTGTTCCGCTGTTATCATGCAGCACGTGCAGATAGTCTACGGTCACTTTTGGATAAGTGCATCGATACCTAAACATGGCAAGGCTAGTGCTGGTAACTTTCTTCGTTTTAACAATACTTAGTTACTGTCGAACGCAAAATGTTACAGAGGTAAGAAAAATGATTATTTTTAAAATAATAACTAAGTTTAAACCATTATTTTAGGATGATAAATTTTAAATATATGTTAATAAATTCCGAGCTATTGAAGGACGAAAATCAGAAATGCATTCCAACTCCTCTTTACTATTGTCAATGACGTAAGAGAACTTTAGGATATAGAAGCCACACTGTTTTCATTTCCGTTTTATACAATAGAGAAAACTGCGGGTGCATTTCTAATGCAAAAAACAAACATTATCTTCCTCAATAGGACAGATATTACGAAAGAATAAATTATGCACACGTCTAATGTGTGTATAATGGCGCAGTACATTTATAGAAACGTTTTTAATATGTTAATTTATATACAGATTTTTATTTTAAGTGTTTTTTTTTTTAAATAGCTATCGGGTAACGATACTACAGCGAAAAATGAAAGCTCGTCAACTCCTGAAGTAACCGAAATTACCCAGACTGATTCCATAAATCTCACAACAGTTGTCACAGAAGTAAATACAGAAACTACCGTGAGTGACTTTTTTATACATAAATATTTGTTATTAAAAAAATATAATCGATTAATTGTTTATTCTATTCACAAGATTTTAATTTGATGAAAACATAATCGACAGGATTAACGAGGTTTTTACTGTATAATAATTTATTCTTTAGAGAATTTAGTCGCTTTAATTAATGAAAAATGCAATGCACTAACTATATAAATTCTGTGTACAGAAACCATTTGAAAATTCCATTTAATAGTGATAATACAGATTATTATCATGGAACTAGGTCTGCAACATATTTTTAAAACTTAAACTGTATAAATGTATTAAAATATAGAATAATATTGCAAAATTTATTTATTGTAATGAGTGGTTATTAATAAAAAGAACAGCTGTATTATAAGTTAACAGCTGGAATATTTAATTTTCTAGAATTATATACAATGCTTTAATTTATTTGCAAATATTGAAATACTTCGTAAGAAATTTATTTTATTTTTTCAGACTCCATCTAATAGTAATTGCATCCGTAGTTCGGGAATATTGATTACGTTTGTTATTTTCTCTCTTGCACTTGTACATTACTGATTTTTCAATCGGTAAGATTTTTTTCTATTTTTAGGTTTTTCGATTTTATTATGAAAATAAAATTTTATTTTATTTACAGATTTAATTATTTGAAAAAAAAACTACCATCAGTTTCTTCTGTGTAATCTGGATCTTTGTATATTTTATATTCTGAGAATTATTTATATAGAAAATGGTTTATACCATCCATCATGTCCGTGTACATTATTAAAAATTTATAAAATTGTGTGAATTACATTACGGCCTCTTTATAGAAACTGTAAAGAGTTTACGCAATGTAATTTATTTAATTTGATTGTAAATCCGAAACTTAATTAAAGTTCTTGTTTGAAAGAGATTTTTGCACTGAATTTAAATCTTCATATAAGACTTGAAACAGTCTTTATTTTTCAATGCAAATAAAAATTGTTTGCACACGCTTAAATTATAATAACCGTCGCAATTTATTAGTTTTATGTTACGTATTACTGGCGCTTATCATCTTATCGAATTTAAATTTTTATAAATTTAAAATTATCTGATTCTTCAGCGATTAAAATGGAAACAGTTTATTAAGTCTGTTGCATAATCACTTGACACAATTATCAGAATTTCGGAAACGGAAATACATTTTTTTTTAATCGAAAATTACAGAAATGTAGAGGATGTTTGAATATAATCTATGCAAATGCATAGGTTATATTCACCAGAAATTTTCCTTTTAAAAATAAAGCGATATGACATAACAAACTCTTGTGAAAATGAAAATAAGTAAACACATTTTTTAAAGTAAAATTAGCTTTAACAATGGTGCATGCCTATTATAAATGTAAATTAGGAAACGCGATATAACGAAAAGTTAAAATTGCTACTACAGTAACACAATTCTCAAAATAATTGAAGGTCGCCATCGTAAAATTGGATTTTCCAAAATATTGGATTTAATATAACCGGACAGATGGTTAGAATTGAATTCCAATTATATCAATGTTAACTATAAATAAGTATCTCACTTTTAATGTTTTTATTGAACACTACAAATGAGAATAATGTTAATGAAAGTAAATAGAAGGCACGAATTAAATACATTACTATCAAATTTATATTATTTTTATACTATTATAGAATAAATCCATTAAAATTTTAACTTGTAAGCTATCGCGTAACAGTCGATATACAGTCGTAATTATCGTTTACATTATTTTTGCATTTACGCTAGACGTACAAATAACAATAACCACGAAAACTTTCGCAACTATTAAATTTCTAGCAACAAGGCGTGAAGAATGCCGAAAGCATTTGAATATTTAATCGATATTATGATAATAGCAAGCTGAAATTAATTAAAATCCGTCAAAAATTTGATTTAAATTTCGTTTGACATCTATAATTCCTTTATAATAAAATCAAAATTAATTAATACTGTTTAAATTTAACTTATAGAGTATATTATGCATTAAAATTTTAAGGTTCACAGATCCTACAAAATATTATACATTATATAAAAAGACCTATATAAAATCAGTAGTGAGGTTTCTAGATATATAATTACATATAAGATAATATATACTGTATATAAATAAATATGCTCGAAATCTGAAAAATAAAAACGCATAAAATTAAGACAAATTGCAGATTTAATGTTCATTTTACGACTCTTCCACATTTAATATATGAGCGGAGGATACGTAAAATTTAATTAATATTTATATAAATAGGTCTAGTACTCGAAACTTCAATAGATAGCTGTAGAAAAATATATTGGTTCAATTGTATATTATTATAAATTGTAGAGTAGATGTCAGTAATATACTGTACATTAAAGAATGCATTAGCGTTAAAAGTTGATGGCTGTGAATGTAAAAGTTTTCTTGTTAACACACAGCTACACCTTTTCCAATTTTCAGATATTTATGTGTACAGTAGGCAGATTAAAAATTAATGAATGAAAATTTTTAAAGCTGATTTTTATTTTATGTGGTTTCTAAGGAGCAGGAATGCTTTAAATAATTAAAAATAATTAATATTATTTTACAAAGATTAAAAGAAATTTGTGGTGTATATGCAGTTTTAAAATGTAGCATAATCCATATTTTTAAAGTATCTCATTGGAAAAATTAAATTATTAATTATAAATCATCAACGGTAACTACAATATTTTCAAATCAATATTTCTCACTAATTATTTTTATTTAGAAAATATCAAAATAATTAATATTCAGATAAATGACTCGATATCGTTAAAAACAGAAATTATTATTAGTTTAATTATATAAAANAAACTGTTCGATTAAACGTTCAGAAGGATGTAAATAATAATATTATTACTGTCAAAATAAAATTGTCTCATCTTCCTCACTAGACATCTCTCATCTGCCTTATATCTAAGTTTTTAATTGATTTTTCTCATCTTATAAATTTGTAATGGACTTTTTAATGGCACATTTACATAATTCAATTAAGTCATGTATGGTGTTAGGACTACATGCATTTACTTGATATTCAATTTATTTTAAAATAAAATTATTTTAACCCCAAAATTTTAAAATTATTAGCTAAATTTTATATTTCTCACAGAAGAATTTCTCAAAAAAAAAAATATATTCAATCTTTCTTAATTATCAGGATGCAAATAATAAATTTTTAAACATTTTTTTTTGGTTAAATAGGTTTAATTAATATTAATAGTTTTTACCTAGTTTTAGGGAGAGGCTGTAAAAACGTGTTAATGCTTTTATATTAATAACCGATTGAAAGTGAGTTAAAATTATTTCTCATCGAAGTATTAAATTAAGTGGAAAGTATATCTTGAATTTAATTACAGACACGATAATAATATTCTAGATATTAAAATCTATGTAAGATAATATGTCATAATGCAATATTCTTAAATATTACAAATTGCTTAAGTGACGGGTCATCTCTGATAGACTAATAAATTACTTTTAAAGTGATAAACAACATCCAATTTCAAGCTCTAAAGAATTTTTTTTTTCTTTTTAAGAGGCCTATAATTTAAAATTCGAATAGTGGCCTTGTTTCGTCATTTCTGCTAAATTATAGAAATTATTTTTTAAAATTAGGCTCTATCTCCTCAAGGTTATACAATTCCTACAATCACTTTTTCTTAAATGCATCTAAAAATATACGCTTTTAAATTATATTATTTAAATAAATGATAAATTTTCTGAAAATGAATCAAACAGAATATTTTAACACATCAAAACCATACATATTTAGTGTGTGATGAATAAATAATATTTTAATTTCACGGTATTAACGTTGTTGTATTTTGGTGTTTTTGAGAGATTTCGTTTACTTTTTTTCCCTATAATTTAATGTTTACTAAGCAGGATCTTCAAAGATTCCAATCGATGGATATGATTCTACGCAATAGAATATACTTGGGTTTATAATAAAATATAAATTTTCTTTAAAAAAAAAGGTGTCAATTTAATTATACTAATATAAAAATAATTTTCTTTACGAAATCATTTTAAAAAGTGAGTCAAAAATTTAATTGTTAATTAAACAAAATGCTAAATTGATGAAAATTTTAATTATTCTTATTTCACCATTTTAAATCTAATTTTAGCAATTTTTCTTCCATGGTTAATCATAATAAGCATATTTCTTATAATAAACTGTTTCCACATTATTTTATTTTATTTTAAAAAGTAAAAACGTTTTAAAAGATGTATTATATAAATAATATATAATATATAATCCAGATAAAAATATTGATTCCATGAAAATTTTCTAAATGCTTAATGAAGTCATTTAGTGGTATTCTCCCTTTTTTAATAACCTTTTAATTTTATTCCAGAAACAGTTTAATATTAATCAGTTAATAAGTTCATGAAAAACAAGTCACCCCATTTAGTTTCATTAAAAATACATCTAATACATCTGCAAAAATGGAATATTTCCCTATTGTATATGATTAATATATATAATTATAAGTCATAAACAAATATATGAGTAACCAAAAAACTTTCAGAAAATATTTAAAATCCTAATTCTTTATAAAACTAAATTGTAGCCTAAATATATATATCTATATAATATAGCACCTTATATAAAATTTAAGCTTGGTATGTGAACTTAATAACAGGTAAGTACGATGCGTCATTCAATTAATATGACTCACAGAAAAATTTCATGAACAATTTTCAATTTGAACAAGACAATTTTATATGACAAATATAAGACAGAAGTTTCATAATAAATACTCAGGAACTATTTATTTTTTTTTAGTCTAAAATTATATAATTTATTGATTGTATCATTTATATAATTTTTGTACAGTCTATATAATTTTTAACTCAAAAAATTAACTATAATATTTATTTTCTTTTAATATTAGTGTAAAGATTATATATTTAAATGTACGTCGTAGATTTTATTAATAAAAATGTTGCTTTAATATAATGCAGCAAACTTCAGGTTCTATTTACTGTACTTAAGTGTTCTTCCATAAAGGGAGAAATAAAATGCCCGTTTATATAATCGTTTATATAAGTTAAACGTTTCAAAAATGGCCCTTATATAATAAAAACTAGTACAATAAATACTAAAAAGAAATACATATCATTAATATACATTTAAAGAGACTGTTATTAACTATACAAATTAAGACTGTTATTTTTCTGAGGTGTGAGATAGGATATCGAAAGACTCTTATTGTAAAGTCTTAAAATGTATATTAATTTTACAATTATAGTCCTGGCAATTTTATAAAATACAAAATCATATTTATTGCAGTAGAAAGACTTAATTATGTTCAGGACAGTCAAGAGGGAAGGAAGATGAGGATTTTTCCCCGTGCCCGGAGAAAACTTGGGGTTCATTTGGTTACTATTCCTATAAATTAATCTTATTTTATACTAACAAAAAATAAAATGTTTAAGTCATTTTATTAATAAACGTCATAATATTAACAAACATTAGACGTGTTTCATTTGTTCAAAAATACAAAAAAAGAGGCAAAAAAAAGCTCGCTAAGGAGCAAATGGGGCATTCTCTACCCCAGTGTTTCTCAACCTCTAACGAAACGTCGCGCCCTTCAACGTAGTATCGCCCTTTTCAGTCAAACCGTTACATATTATCGCCCCTTCACTGCAAAATTCCGATGTCGAGGGCTAAGACTAACGCCAAATTTATACTGCATTGAATAGAATAGTGATTAGCATAATGTTATTTGTTTAATTATTGTACGATATAACGAATAAAATATCTAATTTTTCTTAATACTGTATATTTTTACACTATATCGCCCAGAAAATTGTTTTTCGCCACCCAAAATATAAATTGTTACTAATCGCCCCCTCAACATGGAAAAACGCCCACATGGGGGCGATATCGCCCCCGTTGAGAAACACTGTTCTACCCGATACAAGCGCTCGACGGCCCAGATAAATATTACATATTAACGAAAATTTCAAAATATTAATTTTTTGATTTTTTTTTGTTAAAAAAAAGTTTATTGTTTATTTATATTTAGAATATTTATTTTTATATTTACAATAAAAATAAAATAAAATATATTATACGTATAGTTTACAATATTATAAGCTTATTTATAAAAATATGTAAATTTATATATATTATATTAATTATACCTATATATTAGTGTCCAAAACAGAAAAATCAAAAAGTCATTTATATATACTTATACTACACATAAAATAAAACATAAATTTAAGAACTTAAAATAAATATGCATTTTTAAAACTAGTTTTGTACAAAATTTTGTATTAAAGATTTTTCCATTCGAGATTTGAAACACATTTATTCTTTACTGTATTTTATAATCTATAATACAGAGTCTTTATTGACTAAATTTTTTATATACAGTAATGTAAACTTTAATATGATTAAAACTTTTCTACAGTATAGTAATAATGGATTTTTTAAATAAAAGCAAATACTTAATCATACTATGGTTAGGCGATAGTTATTAAATTATTACTATTATTATTATTAAATTAGAATCACTAAATCCTTACTGACACAAATTTTATTTGGTTTGTATTAAAAATTTTTATTACAGATTGATGAAAGAATAAAGTGTTGTTTCATATCTTTGTGTGTTGATAACGTATTTATTAAAGTTTATTATTATTTAATTACTATAAAAATGGTTTTAACTGAAAATCATTTTTTAATCCGTTTAAGAATTTTACTAAAAATCCTATTAATTGATGACCGTCAGTATAATCGAGTCGGATGCTTCTGCATTATCAATTTATTAATAACAATAGATCAAGCGACTTGTCCTCTTTATTTTACGAATTGTACTTTAATAAATTTAATAGCCAAATTTTAATTTAAAAATATATAAGATAAACAAAACGCCTCATTTCCACAACAAAATCGATCTGTAATGAAAGATAAAAACAAAAGATAGAGCCAGAAAAATTCTATAATAAACTAAGAAATTTTATTTATTAGAAAATTTTAATTAATTTATATCATTTTCATCAATCGATCTGATTATACTTAGAGATAAATGATAAATCTATCTATAATCATTTATTAATATTCCTGTAAGTTCTGAAATGTATTTATTTATTGTAAAATTCTTTCTTTAAAGATTATGAAATTCACTTAATATTTCCATTTGTGTAATATTTAAAAACATGGAAATACAGTCTTGCAATGGATTTTTATATTATTTAATTAAAAAAATATTTTAAAAAGACAGAATATGACGTTAAAATATCCTTCAATAATGCTAAATATCCGGAAGAAGTTACAAAACTGCTTACAAGAAAAAAAAAGTTACAATCAGATGCGTGTGAAATTTTAAACAAATGGTTGATCGAGAGATCAACCATTTGTTTAAAATTTCACACACATCTGATTGCTATTTTGATAATTTTCTGTAGAGATGTTTCAGTTCTTACAGTAAAAGGATAAAATTCACATCTCTATCTTCTCTAGATTACCTATATACAAAAGACAAAGATGTGAATTTAACATACGTAGTTTTATATAATGTAATTTATCTACTGAAGAATAGGGTAGACCAGCCTATAACGATATACTTGGTTAAAATGACATGGTGGGAATACCACAAATTTGGCATCGCTGTTGTCGAAACTAAGGGCACATTTTCAATCGAAACCTAACAATACTGAAACTACGTTAAAGGTGTGAACTCACTTTGTGCTAATTTACATATTCACTCTAAGTGAAATGACCATATTACAACTAAATATTTTGAACATTGGATGAAAACTGTGATAGTAAAAACCAGAGCCGTAACTAGGGTATGGCCAATGTTGCCCCAGCCATAGGCGCCGATTTAATAAAGGCGCCAACGAGAAGGTTTTTCGAAATACAGTAGAGCGTCGTTTATCCGAAAGCTGGTTATCCGAAACGTCTGTTATCCGAAAGCATTCCAGTCGGCAAATTTAAATTTTCGCTAGTGCTGTGGCGCTGCAATCTTCGGCTATTTCTTGGGTTACTCAAATATTTTACGTTTTTGATACTAAATTAACATCTGAAGTATAATTTTTTATTGTTTTTATATTTTTCAATATATTTATTTTGTTTGTACAAAATAAAAAAATAATTTTTAACGATACAATAGTCTTCGTTAGGCTTAACATCGACGAAAATTCAACGCGAAGCGACACGCAACGGAGAAAAACTTCAACATGGGATAAATTAATATATTTTTTCGTACATGATTCGTTATCCGAAAAATAAGTTATCCGAACCACCCCAGTCCCCAATTGATTCGGATAAACGACGCTCTACTGTAATATGTATTCGAAATTAATAACACAAAAAACTTTTATATTTATATTTATATAGTATTTAAACGTCATTAGATAATTTTTTACAATAGCATTTTTTTAGAATAAAATTATTTTTTTTAATAATAAAAATTAAAAAGGCGCCATTTTTATTCTTGGCCATAGGTGTCCAAAATCCTAGTTACGTCTCTGGTAAAAACCAGCGTAAGAGTGATCATAAATATATTTAAATTAGACAAAAAGACCAGATGAGAAAGATCTAGAGAAATAATTTTTAAAAAGCGATAACGCTTATAATTTGAGACTACGCAATGTAAGTGTTGAGACACTATATAGGTCCATGTACGAAAAGATGCCGTTTTATTGATTTGCAAGTTTTTAACAGTTTTAACAGCGCAAAAATTTTAACGTTATCTCGAATCTAACATGCTTATTGTTATGTCTTGATTTATTGTGAATTTTCCTAAAATGATAGAACGAAAAAGAAAAACGAAAGATTTGTACAACTTTAAAAATACGAATTACTCGCGAACGCGAGCATGTATCATCATGCAACAAGGTTCAAAATATTCCTTATTTAATGAAGAATTGATTCGCGCGGAATGGTTCCTTCAATTTTTTCCCCTAAATGCAATACTGCTAGACAACACTTGGTTCATTGATGAAGCGTGGTTTCAACTCTCTGGTTACGTAAAGTCTCACAAAACACCAGTATATGGGCCTCGCAAAATCGCCATGGCTTTCACCATGCTTCCTTACATGATCATTTTTAAAGTTTGATGTAAGATACAGAGTGGGGGCATCCTGTATCATACATCACAGTATACACTTCAAAAAGAGAACAAAGGACACAAGATTTTAAAAACATGGTAGAGAGCACTTTGTCAGCAATGAGTAATAACAGTGCCGTCTTTAGAACGTAAGGGTCCCTTGGCCAGGACCAAGATGGGGCCCCCTTAATGAAACAGAAACAATAGTATATTACAAACCTAGGAATGCATTATTTGTTTCCTCCCGTGGAGTATATACGATTTTTCATTTCCCTCGGCCAGGAAGTGGAAATTTCTTTCCGCGCAGCAGGGAGAAAGTACCGTTTTCGGCCAAGGTGTGGTGAATAAGAAGTATCAAAAATTTTGTAAGTGCTTAGTTTTAAGATCATTTTTAACTACGTATAGCAGAAATAAAGTATTTGATATTTTTAATAATTTTTTTATTTTAATTAACCTATTTTTTATTTGTAACTTTATTACTTTCGGATTAGGGGACCCCCACGGCCCGGGGCCCTGCCCTAAAGACGGCACTGAGTAATAACGACCAAATAGATTAATTACAAAAACAATGATGGAAATTATTGGCGACCGCGACATGTACAGTACGCTTGCTAAGTAATGCGAATTGATAATGAGTTATTTCATTCTTCCAGACAATTTTAAAAAACTGTATTTCTACGAATGAATATGTTCTTATCAAAGGTAGCAACACTTTCTCTGAAAAAGACCATGCAAAGTTAATTCAAGCTTACAAAATTTGAACAAGCGACAAAAATAATTTGACTCTCTACGAATTTACAAAAATATATTCTGTGCGAAACATCCGTCAAAATATATTGAGCGTGAACCGAAAACAGAGTTGTTCAAGTTCTTCCCAAGATTTTTTTGGGTAAGTCAATGGAAACCGACAAAATCTATACGAAGCAGAGATTGCAGTTGCACGATCCGTGACGATAAATAGAAAATTTAAACTCACAACTCATGGCTTGAAAGCTACATAAACTGCTCAATTGATATTTGGAAACCTGATGTCGAGAATCCAGAAGAAAACGAAGATATTGACGACAGGATAAATTTAGAGCAACGAGAATGAATCATTGGTCGTGATCGAATGCTACTTATGGCACTAACTGATGTAGTTGAAAATGGTTTGAGCGCAAACCATCCGTTCTGCTCTTCGATTAACAACTGTAAGAAATATACGTCAGTTTCACTAATCGGAAACTGACGGCCGAATGGCCGAGCGGTCAAGGTGGTAGCCTACTGCTCTTGGGGACCCGTCACTTTCTCAATCCACATGAACTAAGAAGTTTGCGGAACGTAAGCGACAGATAGAGCATACCTTTAGTTCAGCTCTACGTCTGATGTTCAAAAAACAGCGAAAGTGACTTCTACATCATGGAAATGTTAAGAAAAAAAACGGACCTAATGCTTTGATAAAAGTTGTGAACAACCACATTTCCGCAGCAAACTAGTCTTGAGACGCTCATGGATTAGAAAACGAGACACTCTTTTGTGATGTGATATCACTCTAGCGCAAACACTTGTGCAAAATAGTGTTGTTATAGTGATGGTGACGAGCACTTATACATTCTTCTAAAATTTGATACCTATGCGACTTTATAAGGGTCGCTTCCTATAAAATCAATCAGAACGTCATTGAAGAAAGGTTCACAGAGCTGCATAAAAAAGCAGTTCTCTTAGAGCTTGCATACGCTGTCAACATCCACAGGTCGCAGAGATTATCTCTAAATAAGTCGGTAGTAGATATTGACAGCACTGAATTTTCTTAGGAATAACATTCGACACTCTTTCACGCATGAAAACTTTAGAAGGTAAGAATTCACTGCTTATGCAGAATTACAAGTCGCTTTAATTTTGAACAGCCTAATGATCTAACCAGTGGCATAGTGTAGTGCGGGCGGCAAAATTTCACAATAAATAATAATAATATCTTGTAAAAAATTTGAACCATTTCATATCATATCATTTCATTTCATATTTTTGTCGCACCTACGATTCGGACCGATTGAAATGAGCTCGGAATTTTTCATTACTTATTCTGTGACGAAACTGAATTTTAGTCTTTTAAATTGAGATACNGTAAAAAATTTGAACCATTTCATATCATATCATTTCATTTCATATTTTTGTCGCACCTACGATTCGGACCGATTGAAATGAGCTCGGAATTTTTCATTACTTATTCTGTGACGAAACTGAATTTTAGTCTTTTAAATTGAGATACCTAAATAAGGGGACGGCGAAATTTTCCTCCGCCCCGGACGGCTGACACCCACGCTACGCCACTATATCTAACGTGAATTTGCAAGCCGTTCGCTGCACTTAAGTCGGGAATGAAGTGTAGCGACGGTTTGCGAACTCATGTTAACATCTATTAGTATGAGGTCTTTCACGACACTACTACAAAATTTATAAGTTCATTTTATATTTGCGAAGACATAAGTTATAAGTAGCATTCTTTTACCCTTTGTGTCGCTTTAACTCTGCCTCGTCAGTATCGATTCTCAATTGAATCAAGTCTTCTAAAATTCCTTTATATGTTGTCCTTTGTCTCTTAAAGATAAATCGTGAACTCCAGAAATGATTAAGTTCGAGATGATTAACGCTTTAATTTTTTGATTTTTTGTTATTAACTTTTGGTGTGCAGATACTAGCTGAACATCTATGAATACTCCACTACAAAGTATTTTGTTGCTTTGGTTGCCGCCAAGTGCCACCGACTCTCAATATGGTTATTGCAATATTCATATACAGTATATGTTTGTATCGTATAAAAGGTCGTACAGCAAAGGCACCCTGGACTACCTACAGTGTAGGAATAAAAATAACGCAGTACAGATACAGAGTTCCCTTTAAGAGCTTAAAATATGTCAGCTGTACTGAAATTTTCTTTCAAGATATTTGGCATCCCTAGCAAAATCATACAGTAACTTGGTAGAAGTTACTGTATGATTTTGCTAGGGATGCCAACAAAAAAATGGAAGTTATTTTAAAACTTCCATTTTTTTGGGCTGTAATCATAAGGAAAGATTTTTCTCACCCACTTGCCGATGCAGTGGCGTACTATGAATGTCAGCCGCCCGGGGCGGAGGAAAATTTCGGCCCCCCTTATTTAGGTATTTCAATTTAAAAGACTAAAATTCAGTTTTGTTACAGAACAAGCAATGAAAAATTCCGTGCCAGTGCAGCGACCTGTTTAAAATAGCTCTATTGGATATTAGTGGTCAGTGGCGGCCTTAGGGGGTGGCGAGCAGGGCAATCGCCCGGGGCCTCGCTCTCGGAGGGGCCTCGCGCAACAACCAAGTAGAAAAAAGTTGATATTTAAAACTTTTTATTTTATCCTTGGCGATTAGTTATAACAATAAAATAAATTTAATTTATAGTACAGTATATATTAATATGAATAAGTGCCTACTATTTCAATTCACATACTTTGCACAAAGGACAAGGGCCTCGCAAAGATCTGCCGCCCAGAGCCTCGCAATGGATAAGGCCGCCGCTGTTAGTGGTGTATACGAACGCGAATGAATCGTACAAGCAAAAAAAAAGGTCAACAGGTTACGCAGGATTTCCTCGGATGAAATTACTATTTCACCTGGACGGCGAGCCAAATCCCGGACTGTCCGGACGATAGGACTATCGTAGGCGCGACGCAAATATAGATTAGGATGGTTCAAATTTTTATAAGATATTATTATTATTATTTATTGTGAAATTTTGGCGCCCCCTAAAAAGTGCTGCCCGGGGCGGGCCGCCCCTGCCGCCCCCCTACGGTACGACACTGTGCCGATGTTGTTATCTTTTTGAACTGATGACGAGGAAGGACACAACTTAGGTTCAGAATTCGGTGCAGGACTCTATCTTCTCGTCAAGCCACTCTCACTTTCATTTCCTAACCTTTTCCTTTTCGCGGTAGCTGAAAGAAAAAATCTTTACATCTTTAATTTATAAGTTGTAGGCCTACTGCGTACGTATAATTCAGTTTTTGTTAAGGGTTCGTAAAAAGTAGACTGTAGTGATAAAACGTTTACCTAATCAAGGTGAATGCTAGAATGTTGCTTGAGAAGATTTAAAATAAATTAATTAACATAAAATATAGTAAATTATTCATCAGCCCGATAGCCGCGCAATGAATTCTGTTCTTACGCAACAATTCCATTCTATAGTAATCTGTACAATATTTTAAACAGATCAATAATTTCAAGTACTAATTGCTTTCTCAGTTAATCTAATGTTAAAGTCACATTAGTTTCCCGGTAATTTGTGAAATTAAATTATAATGTTTAACAATTAATCGAACATAAACAATCTTCACTTGTATAAAATAATTATTCAATATATTTTTCCTTTTTTTGTATTTTTTATAAAGTTTAATTCTGAATATATTTTATTAATAAACTTCATTATTGATTAGATTTAATGGAGCAAATTAAAATGAGAATTTTACTATTTACAAATATATAAATTAATCTGTTGGGCACAAAAGGCTCATCTATGTATTACTTAATGCTAATTATTTCATTTAAATGACTAATTCTCCCCGTTAAAGTAATGAAGAAAGTTCATAGTTTTCTAGTTGTATAATTTATAGGTTATTATTCTCATTTAAAGCCATTTAAACTTTAAGCTACAAGTATATTTGATCAATACATTTAAACTGTTCCAAGGATTGTATTTTGAAGAATTAATGCAATTTGACTTTAAAAATTTATTATTTTTATTATTATACTATATATAATTACTAACCAGAAATGTNGTAAAGATTATATATTTAAATGTACGTCGTAGATTTTATTAATAAAAATGTTGCTTTAATATAATGCAGCAAACTTCAGGTTCTATTTACTGTACTTAAGTGTTCTTCCATAAAGGGAGAAATAAAATGCCCGTTTATATAATCGTTTATATAAGTTAAACGTTTCAAAAATGGCCCTTATATAATAAAAACTAGTACAATAAATACTAAAAAGAAATACATATCATTAATATACATTTAAAGAGACTGTTATTAACTATACAAATTAAGACTGTTATTTTTCTGAGGTGTGAGATAGGATATCGAAAGACTCTTATTGTAAAGTCTTAAAATGTATATTAATTTTACAATTATAGTCCTGGCAATTTTATAAAATACAAAATCATATTTATTGCAGTAGAAAGACTTAATTATGTTCAGGACAGTCAAGAGGGAAGGAAGATGAGGATTTTTCCCCGTGCCCGGAGAAAACTTGGGGTTCATTTGGTTACTATTCCTATAAATTAATCTTATTTTATACTAACAAAAAATAAAATGTTTAAGTCATTTTATTAATAAACGTCATAATATTAACAAACATTAGACGTGTTTCATTTGTTCAAAAATACAAAAAAAAGAGGCAAAAAAAAGCTCGCTAAGGGGCAAATGGGGCATTCTCTACCCCAGTGTTTCTCAACCTCTAACGAAACGTCGCGCCCTTCAACGTAGTATCGCCCTTTTCAGTCAAACCGTTACATATTATCGCCCCTTCACTGCAAAATTCCGATGTCGAGGGCTAAGACTAACGCCAAATTTATACTGCATTGAATAGAATAGTGATTAGCATAATGTTATTTGTTTAATTATTGTACGATATAACGAATAAAATATCTAATTTTTCTTAATACTGTATATTTTTACACTATATCGCCCAGAAAATTGTTTTTCGCCACCCAAAATATAAATTGTTACTAATCGCCCCCTCAACATGGAAAAACGCCCACATGGGGGCGATATCGCCCCCGTTGAGAAACACTGTTCTACCCGATACAAGCGCTCGACGGCCCAGATAAATATTACATATTAACGAAAATTTCAAAATATTAATTTTTTGATTTTTTTTTGTTAAAAAAAAGTTTATTGTTTATTTATATTTAGAATATTTATTTTTATATTTACAATAAAAATAAAATAAAATATATTATACGTATAGTTTACAATATTATAAGCTTATTTATAAAAATATGTAAATTTATATATATTATATTAATTATACCTATATATTAGTGTCCAAAACAGAAAAATCAAAAAGTCATTTATATATACTTATACTACACATAAAATAAAACATAAATTTAAGAACTTAAAATAAATATGCATTTTTAAAACTAGTTTTGTACAAAATTTTGTATTAAAGATTTTTCCATTCGAGATTTGAAACACATTTATTCTTTACTGTATTTTATAATCTATAATACAGAGTCTTTATTGACTAAATTTTTTATATACAGTAATGTAAACTTTAATATGATTAAAACTTTTCTACAGTATAGTAATAATGGATTTTTTAAATAAAAGCAAATACTTAATCATACTATGGTTAGGCGATAGTTATTAAATTATTACTATTATTATTATTAAATTAGAATCACTAAATCCTTACTGACACAAATTTTATTTGGTTTGTATTAAAAATTTTTATTACAGATTGATGAAAGAATAAAGTGTTGTTTCATATCTTTGTGTGTTGATAACGTATTTATTAAAGTTTATTATTATTTAATTACTATAAAAATGGTTTTAACTGAAAATCATTTTTTAATCCGTTTAAGAATTTTACTAAAAATCCTATTAATTGATGACCGTCAGTATAATCGAGTCGGATGCTTCTGCATTATCAATTTATTAATAACAATAGATCAAGCGACTTGTCCTCTTTATTTTACGAATTGTACTTTAATAAATTTAATAGCCAAATTTTAATTTAAAAATATATAAGATAAACAAAACGCCTCATTTCCACAACAAAATCGATCTGTAATGAAAGATAAAAACAAAAGATAGAGCCAGAAAAATTCTATAATAAACTAAGAAATTTTATTTATTAGAAAATTTTAATTAATTTATATCATTTTCATCAATCGATCTGATTATACTTAGAGATAAATGATAAATCTATCTATAATCATTTATTAATATTCCTGTAAGTTCTGAAATGTATTTATTTATTGTAAAATTCTTTCTTTAAAGATTATGAAATTCACTTAATATTTCCATTTGTGTAATATTTAAAAACATGGAAATACAGTCTTGCAATGGATTTTTATATTATTTAATTAAAAAAATATTTTAAAAAGACATAGAATATGACGTTAAAATATCCTTCAATAATGCTAAATATCCGGAAGAAGTTACAAAACTGCTTACAAGAAAAAAAAAGTTACAATCAGATGCGTGTGAAATTTTAAACAAATGGTTGATCGAGAGATCAACCATTTGTTTAAAATTTCACACACATCTGATTGCTATTTTGATAATTTTCTGTAGAGATGTTTCAGTTCTTACAGTAAAAGGATAAAATTCACATCTCTATCTTCTCTAGATTACCTATATACAAAAGACAAAGATGTGAATTTAACATACGTAGTTTTATATAATGTAATTTATCTACTGAAGAATAGGGTAGACCAGCCTATAACGATATACTTGGTTAAAATGACATGGTGGGAATACCACAAATTTGGCATCGCTGTTGTCGAAACTAAGGGCACATTTTCAATCGAAACCTAACAATACTGAAACTACGTTAAAGGTGTGAACTCACTTTGTGCTAATTTACATATTCACTCTAAGTGAAATGACCATATTACAACTAAATATTTTGAACATTGGATGAAAACTGTGATAGTAAAAACCAGAGCCGTAACTAGGGTATGGCCAATGTTGCCCCAGCCATAGGCGCCGATTTAATAAAGGCGCCAACGAGAAGGTTTTTCGAAATACAGTAGAGCGTCGTTTATCCGAAAGCTGGTTATCCGAAACGTCTGTTATCCGAAAGCATTCCAGTCGGCAAATTTAAATTTTCGCTAGTGCTGTGGCGCTGCAATCTTCGGCTATTTCTTGGGTTACTCAAATATTTTACGTTTTGATACTAAATTAACGTCTGAAGTATAATTTTTTATTGTTTTTATATTTTTCAATATATTTATTTTGTTTGTACAAAATAAAAAAATAATTTTTAACGATACAATAGTCTTCGTTAGGCTTAACATCGACGAAAATTCAACGCGAAGCGACACGCAACGGAGAAAAACTTCAACATGGGATAAATTAATATATTTTTTCGTACATGATTCGTTATCCGAAAAATAAGTTATCCGAACCACCCCAGTCCCCAATTGATTCGGATAAACGACGCTCTACTGTAATATGTATTCGAAATTAATAACACAAAAAACTTTTATATTTATATTTATATAGTATTTAAACGTCATTAGATAATTTTTTACAATAGCATTTTTTTAGAATAAAATTATTTTTTTTAATAATAAAAATTAAAAAGGCGCCATTTTTATTCTTGGCCATAGGTGTCCAAAATCCTAGTTACGTCTCTGGTAAAAACCAGCGTAAGAGTGATCATAAATATATTTAAATTAGACAAAAAGACCAGATGAGAAAGATCTAGAGAAATAATTTTTAAAAAGCGATAACGCTTATAATTTGAGACTACGCAATGTAAGTGTTGAGACACTATATAGGTCCATGTACGAAAAGATGCCGTTTTATTGATTTGCAAGTTTTTAACAGTTTTAACAGCGCAAAAATTTTAACGTTATCTCGAATCTAACATGCTTATTGTTATGTCTTGATTTATTGTGAATTTTCCTAAAATGATAGAACGAAAAAGAAAAACGAAAGATTTGTACAACTTTAAAAATACGAATTACTCGCGAACGCGAGCATGTATCATCATGCAACAAGGTTCAAAATATTCCTTATTTAATGAAGAATTGATTCGCGCGGAATGGTTCCTTCAATTTTTTCCCCTAAATGCAATACTGCTAGACAACACTTGGTTCATTGATGAAGCGTGGTTTCAACTCTCTGGTTACGTAAAGTCTCACAAAACACCAGTATATGGGCCTCGCAAAATCGCCATGGCTTTCACCATGCTTCCTTACATGATCATTTTTAAAGTTTGATGTAAGATACAGAGTGGGGGCATCCTGTATCATACATCACAGTATACACTTCAAAAAGAGAACAAAGGACACAAGATTTTAAAAACATGGTAGAGAGCACTTTGTCAGCAATGAGTAATAACAGTGCCGTCTTTAGAACGTAAGGGTCCCTTGGCCAGGACCAAGATGGGGCCCCCTTAATGAAACAGAAACAATAGTATATTACAAACCTAGGAATGCATTATTTGTTTCCTCCCGTGGAGTATATACGATTTTTCATTTCCCTCGGCCAGGAAGTGGAAATTTCTTTCCGCGCAGCAGGGAGAAAGTACCGTTTTCGGCCAAGGTGTGGTGAATAAGAAGTATCAAAAATTTTGTAAGTGCTTAGTTTTAAGATCATTTTTAACTACGTATAGCAGAAATAAAGTATTTGATATTTTTAATAATTTTTTTATTTTAATTAACCTATTTTTTATTTGTAACTTTATTACTTTCGGATTAGGGGACCCCCACGGCCCGGGGCCCTGCCCTAAAGACGGCACTGAGTAATAACGACCAAATAGATTAATTACAAAAACAATGATGGAAATTATTGGCGACCGCGACATGTACAGTACGCTTGCTAAGTAATGCGAATTGATAATGAGTTATTTCATTCTTCCAGACAATTTTAAAAAACTGTATTTCTACGAATGAATATGTTCTTATCAAAGGTAGCAACACTTTCTCTGAAAAAGACCATGCAAAGTTAATTCAAGCTTACAAAATTTGAACAAGCGACAAAAATAATTTGACTCTCTACGAATTTACAAAAATATATTCTGTGCGAAACATCCGTCAAAATATATTGAGCGTGAACCGAAAACAGAGTTGTTCAAGTTCTTCCCAAGATTTTTTTGGGTAAGTCAATGGAAACCGACAAAATCTATACGAAGCAGAGATTGCAGTTGCACGATCCGTGACGATAAATAGAAAATTTAAACTCACAACTCATGGCTTGAAAGCTACATAAACTGCTCAATTGATATTTGGAAACCTGATGTCGAGAATCCAGAAGAAAACGAAGATATTGACGACAGGATAAATTTAGAGCAACGAGAATGAATCATTGGTCGTGATCGAATGCTACTTATGGCACTAACTGATGTAGTTGAAAATGGTTTGAGCGCAAACCATCCGTTCTGCTCTTCGATTAACAACTGTAAGAAATATACGTCAGTTTCACTAATCGGAAACTGACGGCCGAATGGCCGAGCGGTCAAGGTGGTAGCCTACTGCTCTTGGGGACCCGTCACTTTCTCAATCCACATGAACTAAGAAGTTTGCGGAACGTAAGCGACAGATAGAGCATACCTTTAGTTCAGCTCTACGTCTGATGGTCAAAAAACAGCGAAAGTGACTTCTACATCATGGAAATGTTAAGAAAAAAAACGGACCTAATGCTTTGATAAAAGTTGTGAACAACCACATTTCCGCAGCAAACTAGTCTTGAGACGCTCATGGATTAGAAAACGAGACACTCTTTTGTGATGTGATATCACTCTAGCGCAAACACTTGTGCAAAATAGTGTTGTTATAGTGATGGTGACGAGCACTTATACATTCTTCTAAAATTTGATACCTATGCGACTTTATAAGGGTCGCTTCCTATAAAATCAATCAGAACGTCATTGAAGAAAGGTTCACAGAGCTGCATAAAAAAGCAGTTCTCTTAGAGCTTGCATACGCTGTCAACATCCACAGGTCGCAGAGATTATCTCTAAATAAGTCGGTAGTAGATATTGACAGCACTGAATTTTCTTAGGAATAACATTCGACACTCTTTCACGCATGAAAACTTTAGAAGGTAAGAATTCACTGCTTATGCAGAATTACAAGTCGCTTTAATTTTGAACAGCCTAATGATCTAACCAGTGGCATAGTGTAGTGCGGGCGACAAAATTTCACAATAAATAATAATAATATCTTGTAAAAAATTTGAACCATTTCATATCATATCATTTCATTTCATATTTTTGTCGCACCTACGATTCGGACCGATTGAAATGAGCTCGGAATTTTTCATTACTTATTCTGTGACGAAACTGAATTTTAGTCTTTTAAATTGAGATACCTAAATAAGGGGACGGCGAAATTTTCCTCCGCCCCGGACGGCTGACACCCACGCTACGCCACTATATCTAACGTGAATTTGTAAGCCGTTCGCTGCACTTAAGTCGGGAATGAAGTGTAGCGACGGTTTGCGAACTCATGTTAACATCTATTAGTATGAGGTCTTTCACCACACTACTACAAAATTTATAAGTTCATTTTATATTTGCGAAGACATAAGTTATAAGTAGCATTCTTTTACCCTTTGTGTCGCTTTAACTCTGCCTCGTCAGTATCGATTCTCAATTGAATCAAGTCTTCTAAAATTCCTTTATATGTTGTCCTTTGTCTCTTAAAGATAAATCGTGAACTCCAGAAATGATTAAGTTCGAGATGATTAACGCTTTAATTTTTTGATTTTTTATTAACTTTTGGTGTGCAGATACTAGCTGAACATCTATGAATACTCCACTACAAAGTATTTTGTTGCTTTGGTTGCCGCCAAGTGCCACCGACTCTCAATATGGTTATTGCAATATTCATATACAGTATATGTTTGTATCGTATAAAAGGTCGTACAGCAAAGGCACCCTGGACTACCTACAGTGTAGGAATAAAAATAACGCAGTACAGATACAGAGTTCCCTTTAAGAGCTTAAAATATGTCAGCTGTACTGAAATTTTCTTTCAAGATATTTGGCATCCCTAGCAAAATCATACAGTAACTTGGTAGAAGTTACTGTATGATTTTGCTAGGGATGCCAACAAAAAAATGGAAGTTATTTTAAAACTTCCATTTTTTTGGGCTGTAATCATAAGGAAAGATTTTTCTCACCCACTTGCCGATGCAGTGGCGTACTATGAATGTCAGCCGCCCGGGGCGGAGGAAAATTTCGGCCCCCCTTATTTAGGTATTTCAATTTAAAAGACTAAAATTCAGTTTTGTTACAGAACAAGCAATGAAAAATTCCGTGCCAGTGCAGCGACCTGTTTAAAATAGCTCTATTGGATATTAGTGGTCAGTGGCGGCCTTAGGGGGTGGCGAGCAGGGCAATCGCCCGGGGCCTCGCTCTCGGAGGGGCCTCGCGCAACAACCAAGTAGAAAAAAGTTGATATTTAAAACTTTTTATTTTCTCCTTGGCTATTAGTTATAACAATAAAATAAATTTAATTTATAGTACAGTATATATTAATATGAATAAGTGCCTACTATTTCAATTCACATACTTTGCACAAAGGACAAGGGCCTCGCAAAGATCTGCCGCCCAGAGCCTCGCAATGGATAAGGCCGCCGCTGTTAGTGGTGTATACGAACGCGAATGAATCGTACAAGCAAAAAAAAAGGTCAACAGGTTACGCAGGATTTCCTCGGATGAAATTACTATTTCACCTGGACGGCGAGCCAAATCCCGGACTGTCCGGACGATAGGACTATCGTAGGCGCGACGCAAATATAGATTAGGATGGTTCAAATTTTTATAAGATATTATTATTATTATTTATTGTGAAATTTTGGCGCCCCCTAAAAAGTGCTGCCCGGGGCGGGCCGCCCCTGCCGCCCCCCTACGGTACGACACTGTGCCGATGTTGTTATCTTTTTGAACTGATGACGAGGAAGGACACAACTTAGGTTCAGAATTCGGTGCAGGACTCTATCTTCTCGTCAAGCCACTCTCACTTTCATTTCCTAACCTTTTCCTTTTCGCGGTAGCTGAAAGAAAAAATCTTTACATCTTTAATTTATAAGTTGTAGGCCTACTGCGTACGTATAATTCAGTTTTTGTTAAGGGTTCGTAAAAAGTAGACTGTAGTTATAAAACGTTTACCTAATCAAGGTGAATGCTAGAATGTTGCTTGAGAAGATTTAAAATAAATTAATTAACATAAAATATAGTAAATTATTCATCAGCCCGATAGCCGCGCAATGAATTCTGTTCTTACGCAACAATTCCATTCTATAGTAATCTGTACAATATTTTAAACAGATCAATAATTTCAAGTACTAATTGCTTTCTCAGTTAATCTAATGTTAAAGTCACATTAGTTTCCCGGTAATTTGTGAAATTAAATTATAATGTTTAACAATTAATCGAACATAAACAATCTTCACTTGTATAAAATAATTATTCAATATATTTTTCCTTTTTTTGTATTTTTTATAAAGTTTAATTCTGAATATATTTTATTAATAAACTTCATTATTGATTAGATTTAATGGAGCAAATTAAAATGAGAATTTTACTATTTACAAATATATAAATTAATCTGTTGGGCACAAAAGGCTCATCTATGTATTACTTAATGCTAATTATTTCATTTAAATGACTAATTCTCCCCGTTAAAGTAATGAAGAAAGTTCATAGTTTTCTAGTTGTATAATTTATAGGTTATTATTCTCATTTAAAGCCATTTAAACTTTAAGCTACAAGTATATTTGATCAATACATTTAAACTGTTCCAAGGATTGTATTTTGAAGAATTAATGCAATTTGACTTTAAAAATTTATTATTTTTATTATTATACTATATATAATTACTAACCAGAAATGTAAATTTTAGTACTACATTAATTTGAAAGTCCATTAAGTTAATGTTATGAAAAGATATAAATATATTTATATATATATATACTATATTATACATATAACCTATAGGTTAGGAATCAGCATCAAAAGTAAAAGCATATATTAATATCTATTAGTTTGAATTCATTTTTAAATTCAGAAAACACTTTTATTTTATACGAATAAATTACAAGGAAATACGAAAGGAAATCGTATTTTCAAACATGTTATCGTTCAATATCTCATATCAAGATTAATAATATAATAACGACGTAAATTCAAATGTAAAAGTACAAAAACGGATTTTAAAAATACTAATATAATATTTAAAAATGTTTTTTTTTTTTTTTGAAGAAATGGCTGAATTTAGATTAATATATTTTTGAATCTGTAAGTTCATTTACTTTTAGTATTAAATAAATTTCTGTATGTATGAATTATTATTATGTTATCAAACTTTAAATCATGCATAATATTACAATTATCATATTTTTACTTTAAATTTCTTCTACAGTTGAAGAAAATTATATATAAAACTAATAGAAGCTAAATTGGGGGAAAAAAAAAACATTATACTCGGCTAATTTCTATAAATAAATAATTTCTATAGGATAGATGAGTTACAGATATAAATAAAAATTGCATTTTTGTAATTCGAATATTTCCTATCGTTTAGTAATTTTACTAGATTTCTTTTATGCGCCAGGAGTTTGGATTCATTGAATTTTTTCTATTTGAAGGTAGTTATTAAATCTTAAATAATGTTTAAAAATTACTTTGCCATTAAAAAAATACAATTGGCAAGATGATTTATCATGAAAAAAATTACACGAATTAAAAATTCTTGCTTGTTATTAGTTTGAATTATTGATCGGTACTTCTGCAATTTTTTTGTTATATAGCCTAATAAATATCAATATTATATGCCGATATCAAGCGGAAAAATGCGACAAATTAATACGAATAAATTTAATTTATACGAAATAAAGTTGTTTGAATAAAATATGAAAGTATTGTTTTAATCTGGTATGGCATTTTATCCAATTATAATGAGCATATCATTCTTGAATAACACACGAGAACAGGAATCCAATAAACTGTTCTTTTATTTATTTTTACTAAATAATATGATGACGGATAAAATGGTCCGTATTTTTTTCTTAACATTTCCGTGTTGTCGAAGTCAATTTCTCTATTTTTGGGCATTAGACATAGAACTGAACAGAAGGCATGCGCTGTCTGTTATTGAGGTTCCGCAAACTTCGTAGTCAATAATTTGTAGTCTTCTCGAGATATATAGCCAACCGACAGGTTTGTTAACGTACAGTACGTCTAAATGTTCCTGTTCTTGACCTACTTGTCTCATCATTTTTTTTTCAAAACAAATGACTTGCGAATATGAGAGAAAGCCAAGTATTATGTCGTGAACTGAACGAGTCGATGCTGGTCCATCTCCAAGAAGTTGCTGACTGATGTTCGTCAGCGATGCATAAAGAGGTCTATCTCCAACTGGTTACAATTGACTGAAATCTTCAAACATAATGACAATATAATCGCCAAGAACCTTATGTTGCTTACAGGGATTAGCTTGCCGCAGACGAGCGTCAATTCTTCCATTAGGTTTTGGCCAATTATAGTAAACTCGTCGATAAGTATTAACTTGATATGAGACATTTCATCTTGAAAGTGTCTTTCACAGTTTTCGATCAATAGTCGTATATTTCTTGCAGTTGTTAATCGAAGAACATAGTGAATAGTTTTTCCTCTTATACCATTTGCAGCTGCGCCAATTGGTGCTGTAAGTATCACGTGATCACGACCATTGCAACTAACTATTTCGTTTATGACACAAGACTTCCCAATTCCAGCTACTCACAAAACAATAGCTAATTTAAGTGTTATTTCAGCCTGCAACAGTTTCATAATATGGTCTACCACTCTGTTGTTCCTCGTTCAATTGGATTCCACAAAGTTCCGCACCTCTCCCGCATATATCACTTGGCTCTTTACTTTTTAAACAAAGTTGATGTTACTTGTAATATCATGACATTTCCTCATTGCAGATCTCCAATCATGATCGCAATCAACATCCTTGTCTCCTAAATCGACTTCGCTTGGAACCCGATGCGGGTATGCTGCAGCAAGTTCGAATCATTCTCGTTGCTCCAAGGTTATCCTGTCTCAACAATTTCTTCTTCGTTTTCTGCTAAATTCTTAATATCAAGTTCTCAAATATCAATAGGCGTTTTTGTAGCTTTCAAGCCATAAAATGAGAGTTTTTTTTAATTTACACCATTGTTTTTATAAGTTTTTAGGTATTTTCCAATATTTTTTTCGTTATTGTATAATTTCTTACTAGATAAATGTATATCCACTTTTATGTGATACAGTATTTTATAAAACACACTGATAATTTTTTGTTGAATTATTGATATACAAGATGATCATAATTAAAGTTCTATTCAGAGGACTCTAACTCCAACCAATAAGTCGATTTACACCAAAATTTGTGCACTGTACTGTGCATGTTATTCAAAAGACACGAAATAGGATTTTGTAAAGAAAAATTTTAGTTGAAAATTGTCCGCTACAGGTTAACGTATTCTTTTATATGGGAAAAACCGATACGTAGTGTGTAAATTGCTTAGTTGTTCAGTGTGTTCCCCATCGTTTAGGTATAAAATTTGAAGACGATGCAGTGTGTTCAACGGCTGACCGCAACTGATCCTTCGCACATGCAAAGCAATACTGTCTTTTAAGTTTGCCAATGTTGCAATATTATCACTGTTTCACATTGCTTGTACCGCCATTTATCCTGTAGCAGACAATTTTGGAACTAAACTTTTTCTTTGCACAATCTTTTTCCGTGTTCTGCGTGTAACAACTTCTGGTGTAAGTCGGCTGGAGCTGTAGAGTCAGATGAATAGGAAACTTTAATTATAATTACAAGGTATATTTTCATATTTTAAAGACTTTTTAAATACTTTTTAATTATAAAATACATTTTTCTAGGCCATTCGAATTTCCCATTTTATTCACCTGGTTGTATAACTGGACGTATCAATTGGAAAAATGATGTAGGTTTCTGCTTCAGTATTAATATTTTTAATTAACAGAACAATATTCTTATAAACCTGAAACCTTTATTTTACTCTTTATCTATATTTAAGTGAAGGGTGCAGAAAATAAGATAAACTTATCAAAAATAGCGTAAACTTTTTAAATTCAGGGAACAAGTTTAATGAAATCAGACAAAATTTTAAAACTAAGAAACGGCTTGCAACTGAGCATCGAAAGAACTAAAACTGTCATTGTGAAAGACGAAATAGATTTCGTTATCATCGCAGAATTTCTGTCAATGCAGATAATGATTTCGAGATTAGGAATCATCTATACTAATATTATAAAGAGGTAATGTTTGTATGCAGCAGGTAATCTCGGAAACTACTCATCCGATTTCAAAAATTCTTTCACCAATATTTAGAATGGAACTTCAGGGTGGACATAGGCTGTATATTATTCCGTTAAACATGGGAGATGGACAATTCTTTACGGTAAGTCTTACGGGGAAGGCTTACCGTAAAAAACTTTGCTTCTATTTATACTATTTTAGATGCGATTTTTTGCGTTTTTGATTGCGTTTTAATAGGGTACGTCAACAGAATGTACACTAAGGGATTTTTCGATATTCCCCCGTGGGGGAGAGAGACAGGATTAAGGCTTACTGTGAAGAACTTGGCTTCTATTATACTATTTTAGATGCGGGTTTTTGCGTTTTTGATTGCGTTNTTAATAATAAAAATTAAAAAGGCGCCATTTTTATTCTTGGCCATAGGTGTCCAAAATCCTAGTTACGTCTCTGGTAAAAACCAGCGTAAGAGTGATCATAAATATATTTAAATTAGACAAAAAGACCAGATGAGAAAGATCTAGAGAAATAATTTTTAAAAAGCGATAACGCTTATAATTTGAGACTACGCAATGTAAGTGTTGAGACACTATATAGGTCCATGTACGAAAAGATGCCGTTTTATTGATTTGCAAGTTTTTAACAGTTTTAACAGCGCAAAAATTTTAACGTTATCTCGAATCTAACATGCTTATTGTTATGTCTTGATTTATTGTGAATTTTCCTAAAATGATAGAACGAAAAAGAAAAACGAAAGATTTGTACAACTTTAAAAATACGAATTACTCGCGAACGCGAGCATGTATCATCATGCAACAAGGTTCAAAATATTCCTTATTTAATGAAGAATTGATTCGCGCGGAATGGTTACTTCAATTTTTTCCCCTAAATGCAATACTGCTAGACAACACTTGGTTCATTGATGAAGCGTGGTNTTCCCCCACGGGGGAAGTGTTATACATTTATAATAGATACATTTTGAGCCACAACAAGGCGTGGCGGGGTCTGCTAGTTATGGAATAAATTGGAAGAAACTTTTCAAAATTTAATGAAAACATTTCACAAAGTTTACAAATTTCACAAATGACATCAGATTAATTTTTGTTTTGAAAATCAAAGCCAAACTATAGTACGTGCTATGCAATATTATAGAATTACACATTATTTACTACTTATGAGAGCCGGTATTACAGTGGAAATAAATTATATATCGTTAACAAACTCAATATAAAAGATTATCACTCAAACTCAAAACAAGGTTCAAAATATTCCTTATTTAATGAAGAATTGATTCGCGCGGAATGGTTCCTTCAATTTTTTCCCCTAAATGCAATACTGCTAGACAACACTTGGTTCATTGATGAAGCGTGGTTTCAACTCTCTGGTTACGTAAAGTCTCACAAAACACCAGTATATGGGCCTCGCAAAATCGCCATGGCTTTCACCATGCTTCCTTACATGATCATTTTTAAAGTTTGATGTAAGATACAGAGTGGGGGCATCCTGTATCATACATCACAGTATACACTTCAAAAAGAGAACAAAGGACACAAGATTTTAAAAACATGGTAGAGAGCACTTTGTCAGCAATGAGTAATAACAGTGCCGTCTTTAGAACGTAAGGGTCCCTTGGCCAGGACCAAGATGGGGCCCCCTTAATGAAACAGAAACAATAGTATATTACAAACCTAGGAATGCATTATTTGTTTCCTCCCGTGGAGTATATACGATTTTTCATTTCCCTCGGCCAGGAAGTGGAAATTTCTTTCCGCGCAGCAGGGAGAAAGTACCGTTTTCGGCCAAGGTGTGGTGAATAAGAAGTATCAAAAATTTTGTAAGTGCTTAGTTTTAAGATCATTTTTAACTACGTATAGCAGAAATAAAGTATTTGATATTTTTAATAATTTGTTTATTTTAATTAACCTATTTTTTATTTGTAACTTTATTACTTTCGGATTAGGGGACCCCCACGGCCCGGGGCCCTGCCCTAAAGACGGCACTGAGTAATAACGACCAAATAGATTAATTACAAAAACAATGATGGAAATTATTGGCGACCGCGACATGTACAGTACGCTTGCTAAGTAATGCGAATTGATAATGAGTTATTTCATTCTTCCAGACAATTTTAAAAAACTGTATTTCTACGAATGAATATGTTCTTATCAAAGGTAGCAACACTTTCTCTGAAAAAGACCATGCAAAGTTAATTCAAGCTTACAAAATTTGAACAAGCGACAAAAATAATTTGACTCTCTACGAATTTACAAAAATATATTCTGTGCGAAACATCCGTCAAAATATATTGAGCGTGAACCGAAAACAGAGTTGTTCAAGTTCTTCCCAAGATTTTTTTGGGTAAGTCAATGGAAACCGACAAAATCTATACGAAGCAGAGATTGCAGTTGCACGATCCGTGACGATAAATAGAAAATTTAAACTCACAACTCATGGCTTGAAAGCTACATAAACTGCTCAATTGATATTTGGAAACCTGATGTCGAGAATCCAGAAGAAAACGAAGATATTGACGACAGGATAAATTTAGAGCAACGAGAATGAATCATTGGTCGTGATCGAATGCTACTTATGGCACTAACTGATGTAGTTGAAAATGGTTTGAGCGCAAACCATCCGTTCTGCTCTTCGATTAACAACTGTAAGAAATATACGTCAGTTTCACTAATCGGAAACTGACGGCCGAATGGCCGAGCGGTCAAGGTGGTAGCCTACTGCTCTTGGGGACCCGTCACTTTCTCAATCCACATGAACTAAGAAGTTTGCGGAACGTAAGCGACAGATAGAGCATACCTTTAGTTCAGCTCTACGTCTGATGGTCAAAAAACAGCGAAAGTGACTTCTACATCATGGAAATGTTAAGAAAAAAAACGGACCTAATGCTTTGATAAAAGTTGTGAACAACCACATTTCCGCAGCAAACTAGTCTTGAGACGCTCATGGATTAGAAAACGAGACACTCTTTTGTGATGTGATATCACTCTAGCGCAAACACTTGTGCAAAATAGTGTTGTTATAGTGATGGTGACGAGCACTTATACATTCTTCTAAAATTTGATACCTATGCGACTTTATAAGGGTCGCTTCCTATAAAATCAATCAGAACGTCATTGAAGAAAGGTTCACAGAGCTGCATAAAAAAGCAGTTCTCTTAGAGCTTGCATACGCTGTCAACATCCACAGGTCGCAGAGATTATCTCTAAATAAGTCGGTAGTAGATATTGACAGCACTGAATTTTCTTAGGAATAACATTCGACACTCTTTCACGCATGAAAACTTTAGAAGGTAAGAATTCACTGCTTATGCAGAATTACAAGTCGCTTTAATTTTGAACAGCCTAATGATCTAACCAGTGGCATAGTGTAGTGCGGGCGACAAAATTTCACAATAAATAATAATAATATCTTGTAAAAAATTTGAACCATTTCATATCATATCATTTCATTTCATATTTTTGTCGCACCTACGATTCGGACCGATTGAAATGAGCTCGGAATTTTTCATTACTTATTCTGTGACGAAACTGAATTTTAGTCTTTTAAATTGAGATACCTAAATAAGGGGACGGCGAAATTTTCCTCCGCCCCGGACGGCTGACACCCACGCTACGCCACTATATCTAACGTGAATTTGTAAGCCGTTCGCTGCACTTAAGTCGGGAATGAAGTGTAGCGACGGTTTGCGAACTCATGTTAACATCTATTAGTATGAGGTCTTTCACCACACTACTACAAAATTTATAAGTTCATTTTATATTTGCGAAGACATAAGTTATAAGTAGCATTCTTTTACCCTTTGTGTCGCTTTAACTCTGCCTCGTCAGTATCGATTCTCAATTGAATCAAGTCTTCTAAAATTCCTTTATATGTTGTCCTTTGTCTCTTAAAGATAAATCGTGAACTCCAGAAATGATTAAGTTCGAGATGATTAACGCTTTAATTTTTTGATTTTTTATTAACTTTTGGTGTGCAGATACTAGCTGAACATCTATGAATACTCCACTACAAAGTATTTTGTTGCTTTGGTTGCCGCCAAGTGCCACCGACTCTCAATATGGTTATTGCAATATTCATATACAGTATATGTTTGTATCGTATAAAAGGTCGTACAGCAAAGGCACCCTGGACTACCTACAGTGTAGGAATAAAAATAACGCAGTACAGATACAGAGTTCCCTTTAAGAGCTTAAAATATGTCAGCTGTACTGAAATTTTCTTTCAAGATATTTGGCATCCCTAGCAAAATCATACAGTAACTTGGTAGAAGTTACTGTATGATTTTGCTAGGGATGCCAACAAAAAAATGGAAGTTATTTTAAAACTTCCATTTTTTTGGGCTGTAATCATAAGGAAAGATTTTTCTCACCCACTTGCCGATGCAGTGGCGTACTATGAATGTCAGCCGCCCGGGGCGGAGGAAAATTTCGGCCCCCCTTATTTAGGTATTTCAATTTAAAAGACTAAAATTCAGTTTTGTTACAGAACAAGCAATGAAAAATTCCGTGCCAGTGCAGCGACCTGTTTAAAATAGCTCTATTGGATATTAGTGGTCAGTGGCGGCCTTAGGGGGTGGCGAGCAGGGCAATCGCCCGGGGCCTCGCTCTCGGAGGGGCCTCGCGCAACAACCAAGTAGAAAAAAGTTGATATTTAAAACTTTTTATTTTCTCCTTGGCTATTAGTTATAACAATAAAATAAATTTAATTTATAGTACAGTATATATTAATATGAATAAGTGCCTACTATTTCAATTCACATACTTTGCACAAAGGACAAGGGCCTCGCAAAGATCTGCCGCCCAGAGCCTCGCAATGGATAAGGCCGCCGCTGTTAGTGGTGTATACGAACGCGAATGAATCGTACAAGCAAAAAAAAAGGTCAACAGGTTACGCAGGATTTCCTCGGATGAAATTACTATTTCACCTGGACGGCGAGCCAAATCCCGGACTGTCCGGACGATAGGACTATCGTAGGCGCGACGCAAATATAGATTAGGATGGTTCAAATTTTTATAAGATATTATTATTATTATTTATTGTGAAATTTTGGCGCCCCCTAAAAAGTGCTGCCCGGGGCGGGCCGCCCCTGCCGCCCCCCTACGGTACGACACTGTGCCGATGTTGTTATCTTTTTGAACTGATGACGAGGAAGGACACAACTTAGGTTCAGAATTCGGTGCAGGACTCTATCTTCTCGTCAAGCCACTCTCACTTTCATTTCCTAACCTTTTCCTTTTCGCGGTAGCTGAAAGAAAAAATCTTTACATCTTTAATTTATAAGTTGTAGGCCTACTGCGTACGTATAATTCAGTTTTTGTTAAGGGTTCGTAAAAAGTAGACTGTAGTTATAAAACGTTTACCTAATCAAGGTGAATGCTAGAATGTTGCTTGAGAAGATTTAAAATAAATTAATTAACATAAAATATAGTAAATTATTCATCAGCCCGATAGCCGCGCAATGAATTCTGTTCTTACGCAACAATTCCATTCTATAGTAATCTGTACAATATTTTAAACAGATCAATAATTTCAAGTACTAATTGCTTTCTCAGTTAATCTAATGTTAAAGTCACATTAGTTTCCCGGTAATTTGTGAAATTAAATTATAATGTTTAACAATTAATCGAACATAAACAATCTTCACTTGTATAAAATAATTATTCAATATATTTTTCCTTTTTTTGTATTTTTTATAAAGTTTAATTCTGAATATATTTTATTAATAAACTTCATTATTGATTAGATTTAATGGAGCAAATTAAAATGAGAATTTTACTATTTACAAATATATAAATTAATCTGTTGGGCACAAAAGGCTCATCTATGTATTACTTAATGCTAATTATTTCATTTAAATGACTAATTCTCCCCGTTAAAGTAATGAAGAAAGTTCATAGTTTTCTAGTTGTATAATTTATAGGTTATTATTCTCATTTAAAGCCATTTAAACTTTAAGCTACAAGTATATTTGATCAATACATTTAAACTGTTCCAAGGATTGTATTTTGAAGAATTAATGCAATTTGACTTTAAAAATTTATTATTTTTATTATTATACTATATATAATTACTAACCAGAAATGTAAATTTTAGTACTACATTAATTTGAAAGTCCATTAAGTTAATGTTATGAAAAGATATAAATATATTTATATATATATATACTATATTATACATATAACCTATAGGTTAGGAATCAGCATCAAAAGTAAAAGCATATATTAATATCTATTAGTTTGAATTCATTTTTAAATTCAGAAAACACTTTTATTTTATACGAATAAATTACAAGGAAATACGAAAGGAAATCGTATTTTCAAACATGTTATCGTTCAATATCTCATATCAAGATTAATAATATAATAACGACGTAAATTCAAATGTAAAAGTACAAAAACGGATTTTAAAAATACTAATATAATATTTAAAAATGTTTTTTTTTTTTTTTGAAGAAATGGCTGAATTTAGATTAATATATTTTTGAATCTGTAAGTTCATTTACTTTTAGTATTAAATAAATTTCTGTATGTATGAATTATTATTATGTTATCAAACTTTAAATCATGCATAATATTACAATTATCATATTTTTACTTTAAATTTCTTCTACAGTTGAAGAAAATTATATATAAAACTAATAGAAGCTAAATTGGGGAAAAAAAAAACATTATACTCGGCTAATTTCTATAAATAAATAATTTCTATAGGATAGATGAGTTACAGATATAAATAAAAATTGCATTTTTGTAATTCGAATATTTCCTATCGTTTAGTAATTTTACTAGATTTCTTTTATGCGCCAGGAGTTTGGATTCATTGAATTTTTTCTATTTGAAGGTAGTTATTAAATCTTAAATAATGTTTAAAAATTACTTTGCCATTAAAAAAATACAATTGGCAAGATGATTTATCATGAAAAAAATTACACGAATTAAAAATTCTTGCTTGTTATTAGTTTGAATTATTGATCGGTACTTCTGCAATTTTTTTGTTATATAGCCTAATAAATATCAATATTATATGCCGATATCAAGCGGAAAAATGCGACAAATTAATACGAATAAATTTAATTTATACGAAATAAAGTTGTTTGAATAAAATATGAAAGTATTGTTTTAATATGGTATGGCATTTTATCCAATTATAATGAGCATATCATTCTTGAATAACACACGAGAACAGGAATCCAATAAACTGTTCTTTTATTTATTTTTACTAAATAATATGATGACGGATAAAATGGTCCGTATTTTTTTCTTAACATTTCCGTGTTGTCGAAGTCAATTTCTCTATTTTTGGGCATTAGACATAGAACTGAACAGAAGGCATGCGCTGTCTGTTATTGAGGTTCCGCAAACTTCGTAGTCAATAATTTGTAGTCTTCTCGAGATATATAGCCAACCGACAGGTTTGTTAACGTACAGTACGTCTAAATGTTCCTGTTCTTGACCTACTTGTCTCATCATTTTTTTTTCAAAACAAATGACTTGCGAATATGAGAGAAAGCCAAGTATTATGTCGTGAACTGAACGAGTCGATGCTGGTCCATCTCCAAGAAGTTGCTGACTGATGTTCGTCAGCGATGCATAAAGAGGTCTATCTCCAACTGGTTACAATTGACTGAAATCTTCAAACATAATGACAATATAATCGCCAAGAACCTTATGTTGCTTACAGGGATTAGCTTGCCGCAGACGAGCGTCAATTCTTCCATTAGGTTTTGGCCAATTATAGTAAACTCGTCGATAAGTATTAACTTGATATGAGACATTTCATCTTGAAAGTGTCTTTCACAGTTTTCGATCAATAGTCGTATATTTCTTGCAGTTGTTAATCGAAGAACATAGTGAATAGTTTTTCCTCTTATACCATTTGCAGCTGCGCCAATTGGTGCTGTAAGTATCACGTGATCACGACCATTGCAACTAACTATTTCGTTTATGACACAAGACTTCCCAATTCCAGCTACTCACAAAACAATAGCTAATTTAAGTGTTATTTCAGCCTGCAACAGTTTCATAATATGGTCTACCACTCTGTTGTTCCTCGTTCAATTGGATTCCACAAAGTTCCGCACCTCTCCCGCATATATCACTTGGCTCTTTACTTTTTAAACAAAGTTGATGTTACTTGTAATATCATGACATTTCCTCATTGCAGATCTCCAATCATGATCGCAATCAACATCCTTGTCTCCTAAATCGACTTCGCTTGGAACCCGATGCGGGTATGCTGCAGCAAGTTCGAATCATTCTCGTTGCTCCAAGGTTATCCTGTCTCAACAATTTCTTCTTCGTTTTCTGCTAAATTCTTGATATCAAGTTCTCAAATATCAATAGGCGTTTTTGTAGCTTTCAAGCCATAAAATGAGAGTTTTTTTTAATTTACACCATTGTTTTTATAAGTTTTTAGGTATTTTCCAATATTTTTTTCGTTATTGTATAATTTCTTACTAGATAAATGTATATCCACTTTTATGTGATACAGTATTTTATAAAACACACTGATAATTTTTTGTTGAATTATTGATATACAAGATGATCATAATTAAAGTTCTATTCAGAGGACTCTAACTCCAACCAATAAGTCGATTTACACCAAAATTTGTGCACTGTACTGTGCATGTTATTCAAAAGACACGAAATAGGATTTTGTAAAGAAAAATTTTAGTTGAAAATTGTCCGCTACAGGTTAACGTATTCTTTTATATGAGAAAAACCGATACGTAGTGTGTAAATTGCTTAGTTGTTCAGTGTGTTCCCCATCGTTTAGGTATAAAATTTGAAGACGATGCAGTGTGTTCAACGGCTGACCGCAACTGATCCTTCGCACATGCAAAGCAATACTGTCTTTTAAGTTTGCCAATGTTGCAATATTATCACTGTTTCACATTGCTTGTACCGCCATTTATCCTGTAGCAGACAATTTTGGAACTAAACTTTTTCTTTGCACAATCTTTTTCCGTGTTCTGCGTGTAACAACTTCTGGTGTAAGTCGGCTGGAGCTGTAGAGTCAGATGAATAGGAAACTTTAATTATAATTACAAGGTATATTTTCATATTTTAAAGACTTTTTAAATACTTTTTAATTATAAAATACATTTTTCTAGGCCATTCGAATTTCCCATTTTATTCACCTGGTTGTATAACTGGACGTATCAATTGGAAAAATGATGTAGGTTTCTGCTTCAGTATTAATATTTTTAATTAACAGAACAATATTCTTATAAACCTGAAACCTTTATTTTACTCTTTATCTATATTTAAGTGAAGGGTGCAGAAAATAAGATAAACTTATCAAAAATAGCGTAAACTTTTTAAATTCAGGGAACAAGTTTAATGAAATCAGACAAAATTTTAAAACTAAGAAACGGCTTGCAACTGAGCATCGAAAGAACTAAAACTGTCATTGTGAAAGACGAAATAGATTTCGTTATCATCGCAGAATTTCTGTCAATGCAGATAATGATTTCGAGATTAGGAATCATCTATACTAATATTATAAAGAGGTAATGTTTGTATGCAGCAGGTAATCTCGGAAACTACTCATCCGATTTCAAAAATTCTTTCACCAATATTTAGAATGGAACTTCAGGGTGGACATAGGCTGTATATTATTCCGTTAAACATGGGAGATGGACAATTCTTTACGGTAAGTCTTACGGGGAAGGCTTACCGTAAAAAACTTTGCTTCTATTTATACTATTTTAGATGCGATTTTTTGCGTTTTTGATTGCGTTTTAATAGGGTACGTCAACAGAATGTACACTAAGGGATTTTTCGATATTCCCCCGTGGGGGAGAGAGACAGGATTAAGGCTTACTGTGAAGAACTTGGCTTCTATTATACTATTTTAGATGCGGGTTTTTGCGTTTTTGATTGCGTTTTAATAGGGTACGTCAAGAGAATGTACACTAAGAAGAAATTTTTCGAAAAATTCCCCCACGGGGGAAGTGTTATACATTTATAATAGATACATTTTGAGCCACAACAAGGCGTGGCGGGGTCTGCTAGTTATGGAATAAATTGGAAGAAACTTTTCAAAATTTAATGAAAACATTTCACAAAGTTTACAAATTTCACAAATGACATCAGATTAATTTTTGTTTTGAAAATCAAAGCCAAACTATAGTACGTGCTATGCAATATTATAGAATTACACATTATTTACTACTTATGAGAGCTGGTATTACAGTGGAAATAAATTATATATCGTTAACAAACTCAATATAAAAGATTATCACTCAAACTCAATAAGTTAGTTCTTTAACATGGTTATTATGCATCGAATCGTACGTCAACGAATAGCAAACTTTTTATAGGAAACAATTATGCACACAAACTTTTTACAAAATTATGCATTGTAATTACGTTTTGCAATAAATTTAGCATTATATACTTTGTCTTGCTGGTCTGTTAATTGTCGATTTGTTCATGCTTTATAGTAGAGTTATTGTACGTTGCTTGCAAATGTTGTCGCGTACGTTTATGAATTGGAGCATATGTTCCTTACGAGATAAGGGAAAGGCTAGCGCATTCTGAACTTTTCGCTTCGAAAAGAGGGCCCTTTAGTATTGCTAAATTTTGTCGCTAGGTAGCGTCTTAACACCCCCATTCAGAGAGAATGACGCATGCCAGTTAAGGCAGTATTTCTTGGCTAAAGTGCTGTGAAATCCATTGGAATTTAAGGTAACGTTTATATATATTGCTTATAAACGTTTCCCCCTGAGAAAGGAAATTGACAAAAAAGTAGCATGCATAGGTATTTTTTATACCGCATTATTTATTTTATTGTAGAAGAAATTTTGATCCTTTTCAGAGCATGGTTTATTGCTGTGTGCCATTGTGTAAAAGCAGTGGACATACAAGGTCTGTTCAAAAAGTATCGGACCTTTTTTTTCCGCGTAAACCAATGATGCGCGAGAGGCCTCCTTCGGTGGAGGTGTGGAGGGGACAGTCATGCACAGCCTGAATTTTTTTCCCGCCTGCAGGAAGCGTCAGTCGTTGGCAATCGACCTATGAGTGAGGTCATATAGTGCGCTCTCGTCGGATTCCACTAAGCTGGAAAATTACTGAACAACGTGAGCAGTGATATTACATCAAATTTTGCCAAAAATCTTGGCGATACCCAAGCGTAAACTATTCGCAAGATTCAGCAGGCTTTCGGGGACGATCCTCGAGGCCAAAAAAAAGCGCGGCAGGTCCGCAGCAATATCAAAGGTCATGTTGACAGTTTTTTCGACTATCGTGTGGTGGTGTGTCGTGAGTACGCACCACAAGGCCAAACCATCGCAAAGGAGTACTACCAGGAGGTCCTTCGTCGTCTTTCCGATACAATACGACGCAAACGACCGGATCTGTGGTCGATCAAAACTTGGCAGCTCCATCGTGATAACGCATCCGCCCATTCTGCGCATCTGATTCGGGCTTTCGTCGCCACACACAATACTCCTGTGGTTCGTCACGCTCCGTACTCTCCCCACATGGCTCCATGGGACCATTGGCTATTTCCCAAGCTGAAAATGCCGCTAAAAGGAACCCGAATTTAGTCGAGAGAAGACATCGTGCGTAATCCGACAGACCGGCTGATGGCCATTTCAAAAGATGCGTTCCAGCAATGGCAGGAACACTGGGAGAAGTGTATACATTACCAAGGAGACTACTTTGAAGGGGATTAGGGTTTTGTACCTCAAAGTCAATAAATTTATTTTTGCCGACCAAAGGTCCGATACTTTTTGAACACACCTCGTACGAAAGGTGTTGCTTTCTATGAGGTCCCCTCTGAAGCACAGTTGAAAACACAGTGGCTCTTAACTATAAAAAGGAAGGGTAAGAAAAAAAGGCAGTTCTTGTACTCCTTCCGAGAGATCTAGAGTTTGTAGTCGACATTTTCTCCCCACAAATTATAGTGTTAGCACAACACGAAAAATCTTTTATCTGGCTCTGTGATATTAATTTTTGAGGAGTATCCAGAAAAATTGAAAAGAAATGAGCTTGAACCCAGAAAATTGCCCAAAAAAAGATGTACACCGTCTACAATCAGGTATTTAACTTATGTGGAAAATAGTATTGATCAGGAAGCGGATGAAAACAGAACAGCCAGCATTGGTATTCAAGTTCACATTCCTGATGATATCCAGATATTTTTCAAAAACCGAATTACAGTAGAACCTCGAAAACGAAAACTCGGCCTAATGTGGACCGAAGGGTGGCCGAGTTTGTGAAAATGCCGGGTTATCGGGAATGGGGTTAAAAATAATAAGTACGAGTGTTTCCTCAGAAAATACTGTACTGTACTTGTATGTATTGTCCTATCAAAACTTAACTGCTAACATTTATACCGACTCTCAGACCGCTTATAAAATCATAAAAAGTAATAAACTCCATCCACTGGCAGAAGCCATCAGAAATACTATAAGGCATACTAGCTGCAAAATAGGTATTACCTGGATCAAAGCCCATCAGGGACTTGAGGGTAACGAAAGGGCAGATTCACTTGCCAAGTTAGCTACCAATATCGACCACAACCTCATTGCCTATAAGAAGACCAGCCAAAGAACCCTACGTAAACTTTTGTGGAAGGAAACTATCACACTGTGGCAAGATCGCTGGGATGAGAACTATGAACATATTACCCACAAATTTATCCCTGACTTGAACAAATATATTAATATTGACTGGTATACTCCCAACTTTTATCTCAGCCAGATCTTAACGAACCATGGAAAATTTGCCAATTATTTACACAGGTTCTCAAACCGAAATAACGACACTTGTTCTGCCTGCAATACTAGAGACGGACCGGAACACTACATATATAATTGTGTTGCCTTTGAACGAGAAAGGTATGAATTCAAGACTATACTTGACTGCCACAACATTTCATGGCCATGCAACCCATCGGATATATGGACTAACAGAGAAATTTTCACCTACTTTCAGTGGTTTGCTAAGAAGATCTTCTGTATCAACAACATTAGCATACACACATAACCCTTTAATAAGGGCAACAGTTCTGCCCTCTTTTCATTTATCTTCACGCGAGTTGCATTGTATTTAATTTGTGTTTTTGTTACTTGTTCACTTTTAATTTATCTTATTTACCTCTGTAATCATTATTATTCTGTAACATTTTTCTACTTTGTATTCTTGCCCTGGTGATGCTTATGCGGGACCAGGGCATGTACTTTGTACATTAATAAAACCAGATTGATTGATTGATTGATTGTATGTATTGTCCACTTGAGAATATAACAGAGAATAAACTGCCCAAATACCCTTAAACAAAGGAAAAGTACGTCCTTTATGAAGGCATAGAGCCTTTACTACATGAAAATGAAAATTAATGAATACACTGTGTACAGTAATTTACCTGATAAGACAGACCTCAGAAAAATACTTTATGAGAGCTTTTATACTTTTATAAAGCTGTCTATAATGAAAATTAATTAACTAAGGATTTTTTTGCCCTGCCAGGGTGTGGCCGAGTTATCCGAAGTGCCGGGTTATCGAGAGCCGAGTTTTCGAGGTTTTACTGTATTGGGTATGTATTTTTTGTTGTTCTAGCATTGAATAATATGCTATGAGACAAGACATTTCACTTTACAGAGATTAAGTATAAAAAACGGAAGCAGCAGATGACAAAGATACAATATTGTTTCATAAAGTAACGTTTTTCAAGGGAGTAATATTTCCTTTCACTTGTGTTCTCCATAAATGAGTTTATTGCAAATGCATTTAGTACGTAATCCCGTTGCACATTTTCTCTCGTATAAATCAGAATAAACATATACGAGCGTTATTCGTAAGCAACAATATATACGAGGCATTAGGGAGCTTTTTCTACCCGTTGCTTACGATAAGGCAGCCTTATCTCGTAAGCAATGAAGCATATAACGTATGCTTCATTGCTTCATTGATTCATTATTCGTGGTGCTAAATATTAAGTTTTACACTATATTAGATCGTCTGTGTTACTGGGCATGATCAAAAGTTGTAGTATCTGTTTCTTAAGCTGTATTTTTATAAATTGGTTTAAGCCTGGTACTCACATGCGGAAACGGACGACGGAAACGGTTGCCGTTCCGTCGTCTTTCCGTGTAGCGTGTACTCACATGCAGAAATTACACTACAATTGAAACGCGCCGTCTGCCAGCCGTAAATACGCACAATACAAACAAGCNGACCTCACAGGGATTCGATCTAGCGGTCTTGTAGTGATTGCAGTGCCCCTGGTGGTAACATTTGTCTCTAGTTGATTCTAGCAACGAGCGAAGATAGGAAGTCGAAAGACCAGTTAATCTATCGACTCTGGTTATATCAATTAAACTTTTTTTAAAGGTAAACTAAATCGAAGGTAAACTAATCGAAGGTAAACTAAAAGTTTACCTTCGATCTTATCACAAATAAAAAAAAATCTCAAAAACGAATAATTTGGATAGGAGAAATATTCTAAATCGTCGAAAGTTAGGAATATCGACTACTTTCGTCATCGAATTACGATTACTCCATTCCCAATACTTTACGCAGTAAATAGACGTACTGTACTTCTCTATTTGACATTAATATTTAAATCGGATAGTAAAATAGCGTATAAATGAAATATATTAGCGTATTAGTGTACAAATAAAGCATAGTTCGAATGCTATCGTCCCACGTGATATTTATGACGACATTGCTAAACGGCTTTCCTATTGGTCTAATTTTTGCCGTTTTGCTTTCCGCCAGGCAAAAGTTGAAAATTTTCAAGTTCGTATTCCGTCGGCTTCGTCAGCAAAAGTGACGTCATTTTTCCGTTCCATCGTCCGTGCCGCATGTGAGTACCAGGCATTAGTTAGTGAACGGTCGCTAAACGTGTCTTTGTACCGCAGCGCGCGTGATCGACCATTTTTTAATTCTCTGAGTGTCAGTAATGTTGTTATAAAACAAAGTTAGGTTATGTTCTAAAACTGAATGTAACATAACTCGAAATATGCCGTGATCATTATACAGTATAAACAAATGCATTTTTTAATTTATCAGTACTCATACAGGTGACATTCATTTTAAACAATTAAATATAGAAAATGGTGTGATAATATGAAAAAATGTCTATTAGTAAATGATTCACACATAATTCTTTATTTTATAGAAACAAAATAGAACTCAAACATCTACTGATAATGTTAGCACATAACTAAACTCCAACCGTATGCCAAAAATCTATCGGGCTAGTTTTAGGCTAATTACTAAATGAATTACGTAACCAATTTGGCTCTAGAGGTAGGCGTTGGGCGCCATCTCTTATTAATATTAATAATTATAAATGAATGATGGCCGGTTGAGTGCCTTGGGGACGTGGGCACTGAATGTGTCCCCAGCCGGCGTTGTAATAACCGTCGATGGTTATGTAGTTAGCTTATATGCGCTGGAAGAGGAGATCGGACTAGAGGTCCGGATAGCGTAACTGCACGGTAAGCAGGAGTTGTGGGTTCGCGTCCCGCTCCGGGCCGATTTTTTCTCCCAGCGGTTCTGAATTAATTAATTTATTTATAATTATTAATAAGAGATGGCGCGTAACGCCTACCTCTAGAGCCAAATTGGTTACGTAATTCATTTAGTAATTAGCCTAAAACTAACCCGATACATTTTCGGCATACGGTTGGAGTTTAGTTATGTTATATATCGGGTTTAGAATGTTTGTTAGCACATAGTCTATATGTATTTTAAGTTTATCTAAGTAGTGTTTGTCAAAAAATTCACTCAAAATGAATAAATAATTTAGTTATTCTTTGCAACAATAGGATTTCTCGACATTCGATCATAGGAATGTTCGGTAGTCTTGTTTTTTCCCCGCTCTCTTTTTTCACATCACTTTTCATTCGACGACAGAAAATATGATATGAAAAATGAAATATATGAAAATATATTTAAATATATTTGAAAAATATATGAAATATGAAAAAATATGAAAATATGATATGAAAAATATATAAATACAGTAAATTGCTGATCCGGTGACGTCGGACACTATAGTATATACAGTAGACCCCCCTATAACGCTTAGATACGTTCCACGCTAACCGAAAATTACGTTGTAGGAGTGAGCCAATCGCAGCCCGATAGGTGGGAACTTTACGGACTAAGGCTGTTCGAAAGGTTTTCTTCTATAAAATTAACCGATTCTAGACTAATTCCACTCAACATTTCCAAAACACGTATAATTTTTTGGGAATAATCTGTATAAACTATGCTATAAACAAAAAATTGTAGGATTACTTACACCGTTCGACTACGCCGTTGCTTAAAGCTGGTTTTCATCGCGGAACAGCACGCGAAACGACGGCCGCAATTTCTGATAACGAATTTTTGGCGGAAAAATAACTTGACCTTTGGAGACATCATTAATATAAATAATTTTTATGGACGTTGAATAAGAAGTGTTTCTTTCACAAGAAATGTATAAAATTAGTGCTGTATTAGACTTACGGTACCTAATTTACATACTGTACAGACGATAATAAACTCAACTTACTAGCCTAAAATCTCCGTAGCGTGTTGCCAGGCGGCAGAAAGCATATATATAATTATAATAAACTTACAATAAATTAAGTTAATATATAATTATATATACAGTAGCTAATTTATATATAATTAATATATAATTATATGTACAGTACCTAATTTATATATAATTTATATATAATACTAAACAGACGATAGCAAACTCAATTTAGCCGCTCCGTAGCGTGGCGCAGGGTCGGAGGAAAGTAGTTCGGCTGCTCATCCACTATTGGTCCAGACTCTATCAATCTTGTCGCGAAACGACGTTATGGGAGGTATGTTTTACGAGAGTTTGTACAATTTTTTCGTTACGTTATAGGAATTGTCGTTATTAGAACGTACGTTATAGGGGGGTCGACTGTATTTGATAATAATTTATGAGAAAAAAATTAATAGATAAATTCAATATCTGTACCATGATACCACATAAACTGACATGATAAAATTAAAACTATATTAATAAAACTGTCGAATGCTATATACTTTATAAAGCAAAGACTAGAGGATCATTTTTACACTTTATTGTACATTCTGGGTATCTTAGAAAGTAAAGTAAAAATTCTAAGCAGTTAAATGTTAGATGTATTTTTGAACGCCATCTAATGTAATTTTCCGAAAGAGATTTGGCAACACTTGTCTCCCTACAGATATACTTTGGCTGTCAGGATCATATGATCTTCAAATGTCTCGTTCTACACAGTAAAATCTTGCTAAATCGAATTGCGTTTACTTTTAGGTGTCTACAGGTCCCCGGCATAGTATAATTTTCCAAATTTGGTCTCATTAAGTAGTCGATCGTACTTTTAACTCTATTTTCCTGTATCTTTCACTTTTTGATAAGTCCATGATTTTCATTTTCTCTTAATGCGCTATTTTAAGTGGAATTGTAGAAAAATTAAAATTTTTATAAAGTGCTTATTAATATGTTATTTTGATCTTAAGTTATAGAGAAAATAAATTCTCTCCGCTTATGAATTACATTCAATTTTATTTTTGTCAAATCTTATACTTTTATGGCTTTATTTTTTCGAAATGTTTAATAGAATATTTTAAAATAATCATGAGATAATTACTGTATCTGTGGTTAAATCCTGGTACTGATGCTGTCCCTAGAATTATCCCCTCAGTTTCTTTATGCAGCGTGTAACGAAATGACGTCACGAGCAGTGTTGGCCAATTATAAACCAGTTTCAGTGTGTTTGCTGTAAAGCGCTCCATAAAGAAACGCGGGGTATGTAGAACGAGACATTTGAAAACTATACGGTACTAACAGCCAAGACATCCGCAGAGAGACTCTCATTAAGGTCTGGCTAGTGCCAGAAAACAATCTAGCACTTTAGGCTTATGGTTAACAATATAGAATTTGTCTAATTATACACAGTTTACAGTAAAACCTCAACATGGCATAATTCTTACAAAGAACCAATGACTACTTTTTTACTTTACTCTGTGAGCACTAAGAGAGCTTTTTTCCCAAGCCCATTGTAGGTACAGCCAGATGATGAGTGGGATCTAACATATACCTATCCCTAAAAAATTTCTGCGTCTTTTTAACTGCCAAAATTTGATTCCAGATCCCATAGAGCAATAGACTGATATCTTAACTCCCTTGGCCATATGGCTGCCAATATATACTTGCAAACCCATCTTCAACATAAACACTAGAGAACCTTTCAGCAGCGGCGGCCTTATCCATTGCGAGGCTCTGGGCGGCAGATCTTTGCGAGGCCCTTGTCCTTTGTGCAAAGTATGTGAATTGAAATAGTAGGCACTTATTAATATTAATATATACTGTACTATAAATTAAATTTATTTTATTGTTATAACTAATAGCCAAGGATAAAATAAAAAGTTTTAAATATCAACTTTTTTCTACTTGGTTGTTGCGCGAGGCCCCTCCAAGAGCGAGGCCCCGGGCGATTGTCCTGCTCGCCACCCCCTAAGGCCGCCACTGCCACCAAGTACTAGGTTTGTTCGGTGATTCCTTTGTGCAAAAGGAGAAACTGCCACTGTGATATTTATTTGTAACTTGTTTCCAACGAAAAGATGTTACAAACATGCAAAACATGACAAAATGATGTCGTACTGCACGATAATACCCATTCACACACACTGCTTGCATCGCTCAAGAATTGTTGCAGACATTCAAGTGGAAAGTTTTGGAACATCAATTGCACAGCCCATATCCTGTAACAAGTGATTATTACTTGTTTTTCAAGTTGAAAGAACATCTGTCTCTCTAGAACAGTGATTCTCAACGTTTTTTTCATCACATAATCTTTAATAATTTAAAAATTTGGTGGCACACATGGTTACTTCGGTAAGTGTCACAGGACAACCAGTGATGTCATAACAGTGATTTTTAAACACAATTGGTTATTTACGTCACATTTTCTAAATGCCTTGGTAACTACCAGGGCTGTAGAGTCGCGTAAAAATCTACCGACTCCGACTCCGACTCCAACTTTTCCTTACCAATCCGACTCCAACTCCGGCTAAAACACCAAAACTCCGCATCTCCGACTCCACGGTCTTGCCAGGGCTGTGGAGTTGCGTAAAAATTTACCGACTCCGGCTAAAACACCAAAACTCCACGACTCCAACTCCGACTCCACAGCCCTGGTAACTACAGGCAGTTACTGGTAACACCAGTTACAATTTCCAAATGTGCCCTAGGAAGGTAGAACCAATTGAACTACTTGTCTGACGTTGCCTATGTATGAGTATTCGCAGTGGCGGCACACTTCATAAATTTCACGGTACACTAAAATGCCACAGCACACTTGAGAATCACATTCTAGAAAGTAGTTTGATGATAACTATGACAAGGTTCAAGATGCAATGATGACATAATTATGAAAGCAGATGGGAAATTTCTACAAGGTCAGCATCAAGAAACTCATTTCCAGGCTCCAAATATATTGAGATATGTCAAAAAATAAATAAATGTATGTTCTAAAATTATTATAAGTCAACCTAAAAGTGAAATACTCTAGAAATATTTTTTGGGCTTCATATCTTTACTTTATGAATACTCCTCATATTAATCTTGTATCTTTTAACAAGATATTTATTTTTNATTAAAAAAAAATTTAGAAAATTCAAATGTAAAATGTATGGATTATGTAATTTCATTTCAATATATATTGTCATTATTTCATTTTATAAATTTTATTTACAACTTTATTTATGCATCAGATTAACTCCAGAAAAGAATACTGAATGCCATTGTAATGCAGCAGATAGCAACATATGGACTCTTCCTTTCACCTATTTAATAAAAATATTATTAGAAATTACATATTAACATTTTTTAATACAATTTTGGTTAATCATTCAATATTTACCTATTCTTGCACATTTCCAAAATATTCCAAGCAATCTAGTAAAATAAATTTAATATTTAAAAAAAATATATACATTAATTAGGGTTTAAATATTAAGTTATGTACCCTTCTTTATTTCTGTCCAATAGGCTGGGAACAATTGAACGCAGATAGGCACAAGTACAAATGAGCAACAGGACAACGGTTAAGAGACTTTGGAAATTAAATAATGCCGACTGAAATAAATAAATATATTCACAATGAACTAAACAATTATGCATTTTCAATTAGTATTTTTAGTATGTATATTTTTCTATAAAATATAAACATCGTATACATTGCATCAATTTTCTTTCTTCAAAGCTAGTAGATTGATACACATTACATATAAGCAATAAAAAAAATGATGCATATTATAAGTAAATTAAACATTTATAAGACACAATATAAGCCATTTCTGCAGATAAAAATAATTTCCATTAAAATTATAACAGCTTATGAAATGTTTATAAAAATAATATTTAACCCGGTGTGAGTGAGGTCGGGTATGTCATACTCGAGAAGATTTTAAACGCAGATTATTTAATGTTATTGTTGCCATGCAAATCCCGTTGTCACAGTAGCTGGAGGTAAGGGAGTGGGGGGGCGAGGTGCAGTGTTGAGTTTAGTGTTCCGCCGGTGTCAGCGGGAGATACACATGAGCAAAGGTGGCTGGGGTACGTCACACCCGACCTCATAGTCGGTGTTACATTTTTGAGTTGACAGTAAGTTTATGAGTTATAGTTATTTATAGTATTTTTAGATTTATTTCTAGATTTCTCGAATGATAGTCTTCGCATTAGACAAAAAACACATCTTTCAAGGGAAACTCGAAAAGTGATTACTGATCAACTGGGAGAACCTTCATTACCTGTTTCCAAAAAAATGGCTAATAAATAAGTCAGGTGTGTTGAGTGTACTAAAAAACAGATAGGAAAACAAAACATTGCTGTTCAAAGTATGAGAAGCCAAAATGTATGAAGCATGCGATTTTATTGTGATATTTATGTGTGAAAATTGTGCTGATTTGTAGGTGTAATGTTGGTGCTGTGCAAATTGATCTCATAAGATCTTTTAGTTTTTCTTTTCTATTTTTATAATTGAAAGATACTATAGTTATGTTGATTAACCAAAGAAGTTGTAATTTTGTTAGAATTTTATAGGAAAAATGTTAAACTACCAAAACTTGTACTTTTTCAAAGAAAATATACACACTTTGTTATTTCAATTAAAAAAAATGCTTTTCAATCTTAAACATAATATTTTATTTACTCATCTTGTTGAATAGATACTATTCTTATTATCCCAAGTGAAAAAATACTTTATACACAATTATAGTATAAAAAATTCGGCATCAAAGTTTCAGGTATCTCCTACCCACCTCATACCTGGTGTAACAATTTCTCACCTCATTCACGCCGGGTTAAAATACTACAGAATAACAACTTTAATTTGATAATGTTATACATTTCAAGCCTAAAAACACACATTTTAATTTTATAGTATTTCTCAGAATAAGAATGGAGTCCAGGTACTCAATCTCAAGTATATATGAGCCATTCACAGGACAAATCGATTTGTAACTCCATTTGTAAATCCTTAATATAATTGTTAGATTTTATGTGTTTCGCATAACTAATTTTATATATCATTACATTAAAGCTATGCTTTAATATAATAGTATATAAAGATACATTGTACAATGTTAATTTAAATTAAAATTAGTTTTTAAAATTCCTTTTAAACTTTATATTATCAATTTTTATACTTTTTGAATTAAGAGTTAATAGATTTGGCAACTGGGTGGCTCATATATCACTCTGCCACCATAAATAAGCAATGAAGCTGAGTATGGTTTCGACTCAAATTTTTCTTTTAAATTCCATGACTTTTCGTGACCAACTTTGTACACATATTCCAACCCTCACATCCCTTACATATGGCACATCAACAAAATAAAACAGCTTTTTCTTGTAAAAAAGGGCTGGCAGAAATTACAATTTAATAAAATAAAAATTTCAATACAAATACTAGTTGTATCTTGCTTGCTTGCCATGTCCAATCACCTGGAACAACCATTCTTCACTGCAGAGATGACCTTTCTTTGTAGGCTACAGCTCTGCACAAATATGTAAAATAGACTATTTTAGTACATTTTAGACTATTTTACATATTTGTGCAGAGCTGTAGCCTACAAAGTAAGGTCATCTCTGCAGTGAAGAATGGTTGTTCCAGGTGATTGGACATGGCAAGCAAGCAAGATACAACTAGTATTTGTATTAAAATTTTTATTTTATTAAAATAAAACAGCATTTAACTTACTATGTACAGTACTGTACATACACTATTGCTTCTCCAACTTTTTAATTAGTTATTTTTCTCAAATTAACAGTTATATATATATATATACATATATATTATAATTGCCAAATGATTAAGACTAAATATAAATCGTTTTATTAAATTAAAATAGTTTATTCTGTTATTAATCCACAACCATAAATCTATAAGGCTTTGAAAAAATGAAAAAAGTTATTTATTCATTTATTATTCATTAATAAATCATGTATAATATATATACAAAAGTATATATTTATTAAATTTATCCCTTAATAAACTTTATAAAATATTCATAAAGAGGAAAATAAATAAAAAATTGTTTTGTTATGCAATCAAAATTATTAAAATGAAAAATGACAAATAACAACATTTACATTATTTATCATTTTTTGTACTTTATAAAGTTTTGGGGAAATTTGTGTATGCATGGGAGAAATTTTGGGTCCTGAAAATATTCTATGTCCCTTTTCATAAGTTATATTGTACCACATTACTTCTTGCTGACTGCAGACAGCTACACTTTTTTCTTCCTCCTAATTTTCATTCATTTTAACTTGTTCATTGTTGATTTCAAATATCACACAATTTTATGCAATTTACCCAATTTATAATTAGCTACACAAAACATTTTAATGTATAAAATTTTAATACAGAAATCAATAAAACTTTAAAGTTTTATTGATTTCTTAGACCAGTGTTTTTCAACCTTCTTGAATACGCGACCCCTTTACAAGTTAAAAAATTCTGGTGACCCCCAGGGCCATATTAAAACTATATCAGTGATTTTAAAAACTATGTATTTAGTTTTCATTCTGTTGAGACAAATTATTGTTGATTAAAATGAAAATTTCATAAGAATCGACAATAACTTAACACAGATAAAGTATGAAACACTTCCTTTAGTTATAACATTGGGCACAGGGAGCCGTTGACCTTCAATTGTAGATTGTAATTGTAGACTGTAATTGTAGATTTTTAATGTACTATACTATAGGACCTACAAACACTTGTCTTTTTCTTTTACCCACAACCCCCGTGTAAGGCTTTGCAACCCCCAGAGGGTCGCGACCCACGGGTTGAAAAACACTGTCTTAGACAACAGAAAATATCAGTGAATAAATATCTTTAAATAATTTTGTTTTTGTACAGTACAAATGATTAATTTCCATTTTCTACCGATATTATCTCAAGTCAAGCTAATATAATTACCATATTAATAATTTGGATAATTTACTTAAGTCATTAACAATCAGTCAGTAACTTAAAAGTTTTTTTATATTACACTAGTAATGTTTTGAACAATAAACACTAAGTTTTATATGTAAGAGTACTGATCATTGCAATTGCTTAAATAATAACAACTATGAATGTAATCTGTTAATTCTTAAATAAGATAAATTGGATGCACTTAGAAAAATATTTCAATAATCAAATATTTAAAAATAAAACACCATTTTCAACTGACTGATTTTTCAGTGAATTAAGACTTGTAATTAAGAAATTTCTTAAAAATGCAATGTTTCTAACATGTTTTAAGTTAACTAAAATATAAGTAGAAGGCAAACTATAAATAATCCAATTCTTTTTTATCCAGCATAAATTTCAAGATCAGATTTAGGGAATGTCAGTTTTCCATTTAAAGTTTCTAGGCTAAAAACAGTACAGGTAGGCCTCCTACAACACGGTACCTTTACAACGCATTTTCGCTGCAATGCGGTTGGAAAAATGCGGAAATTTTCTTACAACGCGGTACTTTTACAACGCGTTTACGGTATTTACAAAGGAATTATCTTTCACATAACAGAAAAATCGCAACGGATCATGTAATATGTGCCGTTCAGTGTACAGAGCTAAATGTCCTCAAAAACAGCTGTTTGTCCACATTGACGTGTTATTCCCATGAAAGTTTCATTGGAAGACCGGTATCTAGACAGATATGCATCAGTTACCATAAACACTCAAATATATCATTGATATTTTCGATAGTTTATACTCTTTCAATAGGTGGGGACCGCAAAAATAGTCCAAAATACAGTATAAACTTCTATTGGGTGTATATTTTTAACAACATAGTGAAGGAAAGTTATTTTTTGCGATTTTTACTGTCCACAAAACTGCTTGAAAAAATTTTAGCCATATCAATATCGAATGAAAAGAAAGGACCGTTGTTAGAAAGGAAATTTATTAATATATCTCTTCAAACAAAGATAGAATTAGATCGAATTAAAAATCAAGAGTGGATAGCTGATATCGGTAGGCATTTTAATTTAAATGAGTCAACTATTCGGTCGATTAAGCAATAGGAAGAAAAGATTAGGAATTCAGTCGCATCCGGATCATCTATTCTTGTGAAAATTGCTGCTCGTCCGAGAGCACCTATAATGAAAAAAAAAAAAAATGGAACAAGTGCTAATATTACGGGTAGATATGAACAAGAAACGGTTGCCTTTAAATAAAAGTGCAGTTAAACACAAAGCCTTAAAAATATTTGATTATTTAAAACAAATGGGACAGTCGTCGGCTGATGAAACCAGTGTTAAATTCGTGGCTAGCAATGGCTGGTTTGAAAAATTCAAAAAACGCCATTCAAACGTCAAGTTTTTCTCTGTTTAGAACCGAATCCCAATTTTTGTATTAAGTTGGTGTCTCCTATAACGCGATTTCCCACAACGCGGCATTTTCAAGGAACGTATCTACCGCGTTGTAGGACGCCTACCTGTATAACTATTGGTCTAATTATCGTGTAGGAATAGGAATACCAAACTTCATTTAAAAATCATTTTTGTTTCTTATATATAAATAAATGGGATTTTTATACAAACCATTTTAACTGAACAGCATATAGTCTTAATAAATACGATCGACGGCCATAATCGCTGACGTACAACGTGCAACTACTGCACCCTAGTGTCAATTGCTTGCAGGATTTCTATAATAAAACATTTTTTAATCTTGATTTTTGAAAAGATCTTGTTTACGCAAAATTATTATTATTATTATTATTCATATATTAATTTATATTTCTTATATAAGCGTTTAATAATATCCTGTAGTTGTCATGAGCCTGTGCTTTATTATGATTGATTTATTTGTCAATGCAAAGCATTAACAATGTCAGAGTCGGTAGTTAATCTACCGACTCTGACAATGTCAACTAGGGCGAGTTCAATAAATAAGCGGCTAAGTAAGCAAACAATGGCATAATCCGTTTCATATGAAACGAACTACATCATTGATTTGCTTACTTAGCTGCTTGTTTCTTGAACTCGTCCCTGGACTTGATGGTTGACACAAATAATGCGTCAGCCTACGAGTTCTGAGGATCCGAGATCGAATCCGGATCATCTCTGGGAAATTCCGGGGATGGTTTATTCGGAATATGTCGGGCCCTGTTCCTCACCAACCAGCCGCTCCTTTGGAAGCCTGGCCGAAATTATACTGAACTAGAAAAAAGGCTTATTAGCAGTGCATTTTTTATGTTCTGTGCACGATTTCATTTTTGACTCTCTCTTTTCGGAAAAAATATATTAAAAACAAATGTGCTAAAAATGCTCGGTTATTTTTTTAACTTTAACCAAAAACATTACGGAATCGGCGCCCCATGGCGGCAAAATCTAACATTTGAGAATAATCTGGGGCATGTGTCTGTGTACCCATTGCACCTGCCTAGTTATGGCACTGCCTATTATTGACTGTCTAGTGAAGAGTTAAAAAAAAGCACCAATAAATTAAGGCTATATGCCGGCTTTAATTTCATGTTTTATAAACAGGTCAATCAGACCTGTTTATAAAACATGAAATTACAGTGAAATCACAGTGATGTCTACCACAGTGACGTACCGTGGGTGTCAGCCGCCCGGGGCGGAGGAAAATTTCGGCCCTTCTATTTAGGTATTTCAATTTAAAACACCAAAATTCAGTTTTGTGACAGAACAAGCAATGAAAAATTCGGTGGTGGTAGTGCAGTGACCTGTTTAAAATAGTTCTATTGGATATTAGTGGTGTATATGAACGCGAATGAATCGTACAAGCAAAAAGAAAAAAAAAGGTCAACAGGTTTCGCAGGATTTCCTTGGATGAAAAAGTTACTAGTTCACCCGGCGAGCCGATTCCCGGACTGTCCGGACGATAACACTATCGTAGGCGCGATGAAACTATAGATTAGGATGTTTCAAATTTTTACAAGATATTATTATTTATTGTGAAATTTTTCCGCCCCACTACGTTACGCTACTGGTCTACCAGTATGGATGAGGGGTGAGTAATGAGAAATAATGTCTTGATCTGTACCATTACGGAGATTCCCACCTCAACAGATTATTCAGCTATTAAATAAAGCATATCAATCTCATTGCGCAGCCAAAATCATGACAAGAAACATGAAAAATCGTATTAAATTTGCTGTAAGATGATATAGCCTATGTACACACAATGAAATTACTAAATACCTGTATAGTTAAGTTAATTGCGATCACCCGGTATATAAATTCTAAAGTACCACTATTCAATACTGTCTACAGATATTTATTTTAACAGTCCAAGTTCAACCAAATTTGGTATGACGATATTTCAAGACGTATGGAAGGCATTTTTGTAAAGAAAAAATGAGTACCAAAACTGACGGTTTTATAGCTAATAAGGATGACATTCAACACTTGTCATGTTTATTTTTAGATTTTATTAAATAAATAATGTGAGATTATTAAAAGTAAATAAACAAAATTTAATAAGCAGAAAATAGTTTTTTAGTTTTACTATTATTATTATTTTTTTATTTTTATTATTGAAAATAAATATATATATGTTGACTCATAAGCAATAAAAATTTTCTAAGTTTAAAACTTAAAATCTTATTATGTTCAACAGAAGAAATGCAGAAAAATTAATACTTCTGAATATTAAAAAAATTCCAGCAACTCGTTGCTTAACTTTCCTGACATTTGGTGGCGCCATGATATTAAAACGTTTTATACTTTTATTATAAAATGGCAAAAAAATATAAAAAAAAAACTTAATTTTGAGAATAAAGATGGGTTTCATAAAAATTGTAAATGCTAATAGCGAGTAAAATCGTCATTAAGTCCGACCCTACTCGAGATATGATACAACCCTACTTTAGCTCCCCACCCCTTCGACCTTTACCACCAAAATTTAATAGCACCTAATACACAAACCGCCTTGCAAAATTTCAGAAATTTTCGACAAAAAGCATAGGAGTTATTAATTAAGCTTAAACAGGGTGAACAAAATCGTACCCCCACACAAACATATAAACATCCATACATATAGAAACTCCCACGAATTTTTTTCGCATTTCTCAACGTTTTAAGGTTTCCTACGTCCAAAACTGTAAAAATCTTGGGGATCATTTTTTGACTGATTGCTATACTTTCCCTCTGTTATATATAACAGCCAGGACAGTAGTATTTAAATCTGTTAAATGTTTACAAATGTTAAAGTTGGTAGCAGACAAACAATACTGGATGACTTATTAGTATTAATAATCCATCTGGTATTGTTTGTTTGCTATACTGTAGTAATTATAATTATTTTTTTTTAGTCTTTCCACTCAATGGGCATTAAGATGGCCTTTTTTTATATCCATTGTAGGTTTGGCCAGGCCACAAAGGGCAGTCAAATAATGAAAGCTTGATCACCTTCCAAAAAAAATTTCCTGAAATTTTTCAATCATCTAGATTTGATCCCAAGTTCCCAGAGAGGTAGGATGACAAATAAATTTAAGCTGAAGAGGTTTGCTTTTATCTGAAGATGATGATAACTGCTTCAGTTATCATCATCTTCAGATAAAAGCAAACCTCTTCAGCTTCCAGCAAAGTAGAATACAGAGCAATTTGCAAGCATTTTTAGAATCAGGTGGATTCTGAGAGTGTTTATGAATTGCCCTGTATTTTTTTGCTGGAAACAAAAGAAGTTTGCTGTTATCTGAAGATATTAGGTGTATCAGTATCAGTAAAGTATTTTTATTATTAATTAATATATGAATAAAATAAAGATTAAATTTAAAAAATTAACATTTCAACAATGGACTAGTAAGGTATGGTACTACCTCCAGTAGTGGAGAATAGACGTAGGAAATTTTTAAAGTATTTTTCCACGCATTTTTTCTCATTACCGTTTCAGAAAAAGACTTTGTAAACAGTTATGTCTAGTAAAGAAAAGTCTTTTTTTATTGTTACATAATTCATATTTTAGGTGAATTTTTTTCACGGTAGTTTTTTGCAATACCCCAAAAGAATTTGATGTATATATACATCCCTCACCACTGCCACATATACGTCCCTAACTGCTGAGTGGTTAAGGATGAAATATATTTTTAAAAATTATGATATTATAGATTAAATACAAAAATTTTGAAATCTTCCACTAACAGAGTCAAACTTTCTTTATAGGCTCTTCTCAAACTATACTTATGCAAATTGTTTAAAAGTTCCTATAACACCAGACATTTTATTCCAAAAAAAAATTTACAAGTATTTGATGTCAGAGGAACTTTTAAACAATTTGCATTAGTATAGGTTGAGAATAATCTATAAAGAAAAGTCAACTCCATTAGTGTTAACTGTGTTCTGATGATTGTGAATGATTGACCTAAACTTAGTTAAACTTTTGTATTTAGGCTTCAATATTGTAATTTTTTAATACATAAATGTTCAAATTATGCATTTTTTAATTCTTTTAATATATCATATCCTTTTAATGTTAGTGAAACCAAGATTTTGTCTAAATGTAGTCTTATTTACTCACTCTGTTTAATGTTATCAGTTTTCTCATTGTAAATACTAAGATTTGCATAGAGTCTATTGTATTTATTGAAATATATGTATAAACCAGCAAATATCCAAATTCAGGTTAAAATGTTTCTTTAAATAAATTTTATTTTATTAGCATATAATTTTAAAATTTTACAAATTTTATATTTTTATTCATTTAGATCCCATAATGGAAAATTTAACTGCTGTTCTAACCATTTTGCGATTATTAACAACTTCTTCTCTTGAAAAGACTGTCCTATTATCTGCAAACTTAATGGAAGACCTTTGTTTGAAAATCCACAGGGTAAACTAACTGCAGGAATACCTACAACAAATAATTCAAATTAACTCACATTGCTTTAATATTAATTACAAATTTTAATAATTACCATTTAAAAGACATAGCTCTACTAAAACATATTCTAAAAATTAAAATATTTTAATTTATTAAAAATTCATTAAAAATATAATCAAGCAAAGCTATATAATTCATTATATTTTAAATACATATAAAAATATTTCTACTTGATTTTATAAAACTTAACATATCAATTTGCTTTAATGTGATTAATAAAATAGTATTTAAATTAAAATAAATTAAAAAAAACTGTATTATGCAACCAAAAATAAAAGCACCCCATGCTTTTATTTTTGGTCGTGTAATACCAAAAACACTGTGAAAGCTGAAGAAAATTTATTTTTTACTTTTTAGTACATTTATCTGAATAAAAAACATTACTTTAAAATGTTTTTTTATATATTTCTTTTATTTTCTACTTTTTAGTTATACTATATGTAAGTAATGTATGAACTATTGAATTCTTCTTAATTTAGCATTTAATATTATGTATATCGTTCTCTGTGAGATTGGTTTCAATTCAAAACAAGCTTTAAGTTATTTAAATTTGATATAGTGAGTGATTAGTCCTCTCAATTACTAATAACCCAAATATTTCCCACTTTATATTATTTTATTGTCTTAAGGTAAAAACAAGTTATTACTTTTTCTTGTCTCTAAAAATTTTACCTTTTAAAATATAAAAAGAAAATTAATTTATAATAAAGATGGAACAAAAAAAACTTACAAAGATAATATTTCTTATATCTATTGAAATTTTACTATATATCTAATACATTAATTTTAAAGAAATAACAATTTGTTAAAGATATATTGTCATATATTAGGTTTATATGCAATTTTTAAATAATAAACAGACTTCTGTTGTAACAGGAGGATCACTTGATTCTTTGTCTTCACTTTTGTTTCCATGCATAGAAAGGGAAATAACAGTCATGTGTTATAGTGCCATCTCTTATCAGATTTTATTTACAAATTTTAATTATTCACTATTTTTTGTTAATTGTTAAAAATGTTTGCAAACTATTAAAAAATGTACTGTCATTGGTAATACATGTGTGCAAAGTTTCAACTAGATCAAAAATTGGGAAGTAGATGAATTGCAACTTTTTACCTGGACAGACAGCCAAAGTAAGTTAATAAAAAGCTATGTGTATATAAATTCACTTTAATCCAAAAAAATTTTATTGATTTTCTCACAGCAACTTCAGTTAGGTAATTTAAGACTTTATTGTATACATTTAACACAGGATATGCATATGCATTTCGGGTTGTTGTAATTTCACAACTCCTCCTCAGTGCTGATGTTTTTAGAGAGAAAATAACATAAAAACTGCATTTTCACATTTGGGTTTTTCCATAAATACACACAAAAAGTTTTCTAAATGTACATCCAGTTTTATATATTTACTGGGTTCTCATTTGTTATAAAGATGATGATGACTACACACTAGTTTTTTTTCAGTTAAAGTAAATTGATATTATGCCTGTTAGTATATAGGCTTCCAAACATATCATATACATTAATTTTTATCAATAGTATATAAAACCTTAGCTATTACAGTCTAATAGTATGGAGGTTTTATGTTATTTTCTCTCTTAATAGAACACTTACATGCAGTGGCGTTACAGGAGTGGAGTTCCAGATACGGAAATTTATCTGACTTTTGGAGAAAGGTTTTTTCCGCTAGCACTTTCAGTAGTGTAAAACTACCATCATGAGGCAGTACATAGAATTTGATAGTTTAGGCTTTCCAAAAGATATTCCGACGGTTTTTTAAATTTCAATATTGAATATTTCGAACGATATTTCCAACAGTTCAGCTGATTATGGTTTTCGAATATTATTTAAAGGTTCTTATGTCATAGTGCGTAGAAATGATGATAAATAAATATTAAAGTGAGAGATGTCTGTAAAAAGACATAGTTCACGCATGTATGCGCACCAAGGCAAAATAAGCCTATGAGCAATGAAGGAGTATTTTTATCTTGGGTTGAGTTGTTTGAAAGCTGTTATCCAAATTTGTGGGAGCTCGAGAGTTGGGGAGTTGCATGGTATGGTAGTAGAAATGTAGAGTGTCTCCCAAATAAATAGCTGTTTTTGTTTGTTGCAGCGTTTTAGTAATTTTATTTTGTTCCAGAGAGGCTGGTAGTTGTGGTCAAGTACTTTCTTTGCTAATTCTGTGACTGGCCTATTATTTTTGATGTCTTCTTGATGTTCATGGATACGTGAACTTAATTTTCTAGCAGTAGCTCCTACACAGGGGTGGACTGGCCACGTGGAAAATGTGGAAAATTCCACATGGGCCGTATACAATTTGGGCCGTTTTTTTTCTAAATATGTACATAATGTACCGTTTGGTTAAGTTTAATTTTAAAAAATTCATTTATTTTTTTTGTTAAGTAAGGTAAATTTCAATTTTTAGATATAACATAGGTACAGTATATGTGTAGGCAGTGCCGTAACTAGCCATTCCTGTGCCCTGTGCAAGAACTTGCATTTAAGCCCCTTAATTAATTAGGTTTGGAAAAATAATAAAACAAACACGTGCATTTTGGGACACTCTTCCAAATGGGCCCTGTGCGGGTGCACCAGTTGCACCTGCCTAGTTACGGCACTGTGCGTAGGCCTGTATCATTTTACCCGGCCCATATCCGAAGTTAAATTACTAATATATAAACGGCTTGCTGTATATTATATTACAAATGTAAATTCGTCTCTGTAATCCAAAAACACACTTTGGTAGACGTATCTTACAGCAATTCTAACAGTAAAGATACGTCTACCAAAGTGTGTTTTTGGATTACAGAGACGAATTTACATTTGGAAGTTAAATTAGTTCGGCCGATCTGAGTCAAACACTACATTAGCCCGATTCGATCCAAACAGAAAGCATCCTAGGAGAAAAATAATCAAAACTACCTTCTAAACAGAGAAAATTGGTGATTTGTTTACATTGCTAGAAACTGTTCACCACTCCTATGAATCTTAATGCTAAACTATAGAAATGCAAGTTATTAGTTTTGTACCTAGCCACTAAAACAATGATTGTAGTCATAACAAATTTAATGGCCACTTATATTACTTCCTTTATTTTAGACAAGTAAAAAATGTTATTCAATAATAATTTCTCTGTATTCCAAACGATTTAATTAAAAATAATGTATTTTGTAGTGTGGGGCCGAGACCTCACCCCCTCTCCAATGGGAAACTGGTTATCGAGCTAAAGCTAATAAATCGAGGATTTATTTCATAAACAGGAACGAGTGTAAGACGATTTAATTGTCACATTACCGGACCAAATTCACACGTCCTCGATCTAGATCAGGGAAGGTGGGAGAGAGAGCAACCGCAGAGAGTTCGACTGTCATCTTACAGCGAGTTCAAAGCACATTAGACCGAAATTTACAGGACCATTTCAAAAATTAAGCAGTATTTTAACACAGTTTAATCCACTAGCTACTCAACACAATATTATTTCAAAATTGCAACATTTTAAATCGTCATGGAATATTTTAAAGGAAAATGTCAATGAAACTTTTATAAAATTAAACAAAAATGAACATTCTACTGATGATCAAGTAGAAACTAATAAAGATGCTATTTTATCCTCTTACTGCATTGCTTGCAAAAATTGCTCTATTTGTTGTTATATTGTAATATATTATTCAGATATAACGTGTTAAGTGGCGCTTATTCTATACTTGGTCAAGCATACAAATGTCTGCTATCTATGTCTGTAACACAAGTGTCGGTGAACAAAGCTTTTCTACGTTAAAATTAATTAAAAGCGGGCTAAGATACTTATAAGTATCTCGCAAGAAAATCTAGAAGCCTTCATGTTAATGTTAGTGGAGAAAGATTTTTTAAACGAAATACATTCTGATGATGTCATTAATATTATTGCTCAACAAAGCAAACTTCTAAATAAAAAATTAATATTGTAGAATATAAACTTGTGCTTATTGTAATTTTTGTCAATGTTGTATTTTGAATATATTTAAATAGAAATAGAAAAAAATACATTTTTTTTATTTGTGGGCTGGGCTGGTAATAAATTTTCCACACAAAAATTTTTGGGCCAGTCTGCCCCTGCTCCTACATAATTAATCTCTTCACTAGTTAGTGTGTGCTTTAGCAGGATTTGGTAGATACCGGATTTTTGATTCAACTGGTACTTATTCCTATCATTACATAGCAGTCTTCTTAGATTTGGTTGCAGTGTAATTGGTAGAATATAACCATTACTTCTAAAAAGATGTGCAATTTTTAAGGAGATAGGGCCTAAGTAGGGTATTGGGGGGTGCGCTATTTTTAAGTTTTCTTTATTGGAAAGAAAACATTGTGGAAATAAACTGTTTTTTACACGATTTTTCTATTTATCCTACAATTAATTTTACTGTTGAAAAGCAAGAAAATAATAGAATATCTTTCCTGGACTTAGATATACATACATCTCCAGAGCTTATATTTTCTGTCCATCATCATAATAATAATTCTCCACAATCATTCCAGCCGCCACCTACCAACCACCACATTACAAAAACTCGGCTATATCTTCGCTAATACGGAGGGCTTACCTTCTCCCTTCTACTCAGGTGCTAGTAGAAAATGAATTATCCATTATTCAGTCTACCATGTTAAAAGCAGGTTATTCACATTCAAAATTCATTTCTCTAAAAAATCGTGTAAAAAACAGTTTATTTCCACAATGTTTTCTTTCCAATAAAGAAAACTTAAAAATAGCACACACCCCGATACCCTACTTAAGCCCTATCTCATTAAAAATTGCACATCTTTTTAGATGTAATGGTTAAATTCTACCAATTACACCGCAACCAAATCTAAGAAGACTGCTATGTAATGATATGGATAAGTACCAGTTGAATCAAAAATCCAGTATCTACCAAATCCTGCTAAAGCACACACTAACTGGTGAAGAGATTAATTATGTAGGAGCTACTGCTAGAAAATTAAGTTCACATATCCATGAACATCAAGAAGACATCAAAAATAATAGGCCAGTCACAGAATTAGCAAAGAAAGTACTTGACCACAACTACCAGCCTCTATGGAACAAAATAAAATTACTAAAATGCTGCAACAAACAAAAACAGCTATTTATTTGGGAGACACTCTACATTTCTACTACCATACCATGCAACTCCCCAACTCTCGAGCTCCCACAAATTTGGATAACAGCTTTCAAACAACTCAACCCAAGATAAAAATACTCCTTCATTGCTCATAGGCTTATTTTGCCTTGGTGCGCATACATGCGTGAACTATGTCTTTTTACAGACATCTCTCACTTTAATATTTATTTATCATCATTTCTACGCACTATGACATAAGAACCTTTAAATAATATTCGAAAACCATAATCAGCTGAACTGTTGGAAATATCGTTCGAAATATTCGATATTGAAATTTAAAAAACCGTCAGAATATCGTTTGGAAACCCTAAACTATCAAATTCTATGTACTGCCTCATGATGGTAGTTTTACACTACTGAAAGTGCTAGCGGAAAAAACCTTTCTCCAAAAGTCGGATAAATTTCCATATCTGGAACTCCACTCCTGTAACGCCACTGTGCATAAGTGTTCTATTAATAGTATATGTCGGTGTGAAGTGCAAACTTATTATATTTTCTCTCTAAAAACACTCAGCACTGAGGAGAGGTTGTGAAATTACAACCCAAAATGCATATATATAACCTTGTTAAATTTATACAATAAAATCTTAAATTACCTAACTGACGTTGCTGTGAGAACATTAACCAAATTTTTTTGGATTAAAGTGAATTTACATACATCTAGAATATACATCATCCATATTACTTAGCATAATAAAAAGCTTTAAAAATTAAAATCTTTACCTGCCATATTTACAGGCTGAGTACAAAAATCTTCAACAGAGACTTGTTCTCTGTTATCCTTAGTAATCCAATTTGAATATAATGGGGCATCAGTTAGAGTTACTGGTGTTAAGAGAAAATCTATTCCTTTCTTAAATATATTTTGAAAATCATTTAAAATTAATCTTCTTACTTTCATTGCTTGAACAAAATATTTTTCATAATTTCTAAAAAATACAAAAAAAATATTATGAACATTATCTTTTCCTTTAGTTTCCATATCTTACTGACAAGTATTCCCTTTAAATATAAGTTATATACAAAAACACTCCAACTTAAAACTAATAATAATAATATAAATTAAAATTAATTCATTTTAGTTTAAATTTGGAGTTATTGTATGTAAATATTATAAAATAATCATTTAGTATATCTTCAAGGAACATTCAAACGAAAAGATTTCAGTATCAGGCATCATCTTTTGTATGCATTTGCCAATGTTAATTTTTCAAATCTCAGGAATTTCCAAGACTAAATTATATTCATTACAAAATTTTTTTAGCTATATTTATTATTTTTCAAAACATTTTATTGCCATTTTGATGAATTCATGCAATTAATTAACAAACAATTTTTATTATTATTTTTACTTTTTTTTACTATTTTTAACACTGTCACATTACATTGTCAAAATTTGGTATCATTAATGATTTTACTACTAATAATTCATTTTTAATCAAAGTTTTTGAAGATATCAACTAGTTTTCACTATAGTCTCATATCTGTTTTAACCCCTCCAAAAGCATGTCCCATGTCTTCTTAGACAATAATGCCAAATAAATAGTAATAGAATTGATTTTAGTTTCAAAGTCTGATATTTTTTAGCAATTGAATTCATTGTCTCATCAAGCAATGTTTACAGACTTTTCAGCATTAAAAAATATAATTAAATAATGAACCAATAAGACTTAGTACCTTTCCATTTGAATATATCTTATACATAATTGATGTTATAATAAAAATTATTAATTTATTTAAATTTTAAAAATATATACAATTATTAAAAACAATAAAGGTTTGGGATGGAAAGTGAATTTGTAAGTGGAATTTGTAAGTGTAAGGAAAAAGAATTTGTAAGATTTACCAATTTGTAAGTGAATAGATTTAAAATTTCAGATTTTTATTTTTATTTGTTAAAATAACAATTTGAAATCTTCATTTGTATTTACTTTTATTTTTAACAAGTAAAACACCAAAGCCATTTTTGGGATAAGACTATGTCTTGGAGATTCAGGGCTTAACTGTGCACCATTTTCTAAGAAAAAGAGAAAAATGAGCACTAACCAATGAGGAAAAGCTGACATTGGTACTCGGAGTCCTGTGTAGATTATGGCAGGCTTTGTTGATGCCATGGTTATGATGGGTTGCGTTGTCATGAGCCTGTTCTTGGCTACGGTAAGTGGGATCACTTCGATACTCATGGTGGGTGTCATCATCATTCAAAATATCCAATTTTCTTTGGTATTGCTGGTTTTGAGTGCAATCATTCAAAGTTTGCCGGCCATGACCACTAGGTCATCCACGGGGCATTTTTGATGAAATCAACCTATCCAATGTCAAAATTTCTCTCTGTTGTGTGTCACCCAGGGTTGAATTTTTGTCGATGCATAACAAAAATTTCCCGTTTTTGTAAAAGTAATTGTGACTATCGTATCATCCAAAATTATTTTTTTATTTTGCACAAACAAAATAAATGTAAAAACAAAAAACATATATAATTTGGAAGTTAGTTTTAATATGAAATTATAACAACTAGTGCCATGTAGTTTCAAAAACGTGCAATGTTCACATTTCCAACTTCCCAACGAGCAATGCATTCCCAATTCTCACACTAGTGCCTGTTTGTACAAAGAGCATTGCCATTTTGTATTTTATTTTGACTCATTCTTGGTCCCTGAGTACCTACAAGTCTGTTTTTTTTTATGTGCACATGATTTGGGCACCTAATACTCTGTGCCAAATTGCAACTCCTGACATGTACTCCTTCATACTGCTAAGGTGGGCAACCGTTGATGGCACTGTAATTTTATAATCAAGACATAGTCTTGTCAAAAATATTTCAACATTATACAATAATATATTATTATAGAGAAGAACTGAATGAAATTTTCTATTTTATGTTTCATACTTTATATTCACATATTCATTTGAAATTTGATAATCACCATATTAATTAGAGTATGTTTGAAAATAATCATATTAAGTTTTAATTTTTTTTAATCAGCTGTAAAATTACTTTAAGTTTGCAAAATATATTACATTAAACAAGAAATACAAGCTAAATAATCTTTCTTCATCTGCTAATGATTTAATAGAAACATAAATGTTCATTAATAATGTATTTTATACAATAATTATTAAATTTTAAATTACACCAGACCATACAGAACAAATTTATATATACTAAAGTGTGTTTTATGTAACAATTCTATTAAATTTTGATAATAAACAAATTCAATAAGTGGTTATTCATGAAAAATATTAATGTTTTCTTAATTATCCCATTAAAAAAATTTAGATTATTTATGTAAATTTATGTATCCTTTTTCTAAAACAAATCAGTTTACTATTATTTTTCTATATAAAAAAATCATAATAATACTCACTCTTTTAATAAGAAATAATTACCAGCAAGAATTCTTCCACGAACTACTTCACTAAAACCTTCATGTCTACTAGCAGCATAAGAATCAGCCATGGAAGCATAATTCTTGGCTTTGTGTCCTATTATGTTTCAAAATAATATAATTTTTAAAATTTTTCCTCTTAATAAAAAACTATCAGAAAAGAATATATTTACTATAACAATTAATATTTTCTTAGCACTTCTAGAATGGAAAAAACTTTATTCTTACTTCTATCAACAAAATAATGTCATATATAGAATATCCTGCAGCTGCCAACCAGATTACCAATACACAGGTGAAACTGAAATAACCCTAAAAATCAGACTAAAAGAACATTCACGTGCTATTAAATTTAATTACACTAATTCTGCTGTAGCCATACATTGCAATAGTGAAGGTTGCGAGATCTCACTTAANAACTTTGCAAAGCAGGAAAATAACACGTGTGGCAGAACTAGCAGCCATATTTAAGATGAAGTTGATAGTATGTCTCCAGTAAATGAAATTTTCATTTTATTATGCAGTATTTACATATTTTATTTATTTTCATGTTTTAATTTATTATTAGGGCATTTAATTGTTATTTTTACCTTAAATTATGTGTGTTTGTTTTACACAATGATATGAGCAATCTCAGCACCACTAACTTCTGAATTTGTAGTCCTGTTACCAATTGGTTGGGCTGTTGACTTTCTTTAACATAGGAAGTAAAGGAAGTTCACTATCTATGTCTCTCTAATCTGTGGTTAGCTCTTGCCAAGTAGCTTGTTTAGCAACCATTGCAATTATGAGTTTGAAATTCTGTTTGTTAACCAACTTGTTTGAAAAGCGAGTCATTCGAAAACTGAGATTTGACTGTACCCAAAAGTTATATAATTCTTTTTCAAAAGTTTAGAAACTTTATCATTAAAAGTATAGTATTTACAAATGAAATACTATTTATACATACAGAAATCTAACTTTCTATTTATTTCCTTGATTAAACAAATAAGTTACAAAATGTGTTAAAAATTTTAATTTGAGAAATGTTTCTCAACAAAATAACAGATAATTTTTGGCGTCATACCTTGAAAGTTAATTTGATTTGTAATAAAAATATACAAAAATTCTCTGTAATTTTGATTAAAAATTTTAAATTCAAAATAGAGCTGAATAGAAGACTTGTTTATAAGTTGACTATACAAATGGCAGAAAATTAACAAGTGCAATGACTTTTGATAAATGAAAAAAATATATATCAAACTCCCCTAATAGTTCACATTTCTTGTTAGTTAACAGTTGTTTCAAGATAACAAATAATTAACAATGTATTTATAAAGTTTTATAGCAGTTATTTAATATATTAAAGATGAATAAACTAATAATTTGAAAATCAGATATAAAAAAACTAATACTTACCCAAAACATGTTCCTGTAGTTAATGCCACAGCACTTCCACCAGAGCTTCCTCCTGATATATACCAATCATTTTCAACTCCATATTTTTTGCAAAATGCAGTATTTAAATGTGTATCATTAATTGAATTTCTATGAATCAATTTGAACTTTAAACCTGAATAATATGGATTCTTTGTTGGGCCAAAAATGGAATCTATAGTACCAGAACTGATTACATATAGAAAATTTTTTAATAAAGAAAAATGTTAAATTATTATTATTATTATTATTGTTATTATTATTAATTATGAAAAATTAATTTTACTTTTATATATCATGAGATATGTATGATTTTACCCCATTGCAAATTCATCCATATTTGTTTTCCCAATAATAACAGCACCTTGATTACATAAACGTTGAATTACTGTTGCATTATAAGGAGATATATAATTTTTTAACATGTTTGATCCACAAGTTGTTCTAACTCCCATAATATTAAAATTATCTTTCACAGCTATGGGTATTCCATCCAACATACCAAGACGTTTTCCTTGAATAAAAAATAACAATAAATTTAACAATAATAATAATTACATAAACATTACAATTACAGTCTTGGTAGAAATGAGTCATAAAAAATTTGAATTAAGTGTATGATAAAAGTAATAATACACATTAATTCTCATTATTCAAAATTTTAAATTTAAAAATGCACTTTACATCAGGAATAAAAAAAATACTGTATTATAATAATGATTTTGTCATTTAAAAATTCATTTCTATAAAAGATAATCTTCAATAATCATTTTAATTGATTGAACTTAGAAGTTACTGTTAGGATAAATAAACACTGAAAGTTTCTAAAATTTGTCTAATAGTAGGAATGCAACTAGTATGTTCTAGATATGCAACAAATAGCAATTTCAGTAAAAATATTGAATATTCAATTAGTGTTGAATTTTTTGTAAATTTAATAAGGCAAATTATTATTTAAAATTGAAAATGTTTAATTATAATTGGATAAGAAATTGTATAATTAGTTTCTTTTATTCTGCCAATAAAATAGTTTTCAAACAAGCATTTTAGAAGTTTTAAATTTCATATAATCCTATTTTCTAATAATGAAAACTCTAAATGCCAAAATTTTAACTCTCTCTGTCCTAAGAGGGTGACAGAATTATTTCAAACTATATCTTGGTTAACTCTTACAACACCTCCTTTTCAAAAGTATAGAAAATTTGTCATTAAAAGTATGATATTGACATTTACAAATAAAATACTATGCATACAAAAATCTAACTTTCTATTTATTTCCTTGATTAACAAATAAATACATTATAAAATCCATCAAAATTTTTGATTCAAATATTTATTTTAATCACAAAAATATTCAATAGATGAAACATGCTTGTTTCATAAGTTTAGAAAGTAGCAATATCTATCTCATAAATTTTAAACATAGATAAAACACAGATTACTTTATGTACTTTGTTTAGTATTTTTGTGTTGAACACTTGCTATTGTTAAACAACAATTTCTAACAAGGGGAAAGAATTAAATATTTGAATAAAGGTGACTGAATAAATCAGTAGAAGATATCACTAAAAATTTAAACAGATCAAAATCAGCTGTTTTAAAATGTTTGAAACAAATACAAGAAGATAATGGAATCATCACAAACCTATCAGATAGGCCAAAAATAACAATCAAACATGCTATTAATGTATTAAAAAGGATTGTACTGGAGAAGAAATTTGTGTCAACAAAGCATGTCACTATACTAATGATATCCAGCACAAAATATACTAACTAAAAAATACTAAAACAAATGTTTTTGATGATTTTTAAATCATCATTACTTTAAAAACACATAGAACAATTATTTCATTAGTTGAAAAAATGCCGATATCAATAATGATGAAACCAAATGTTTTTTAAATAAAAAGATTTATAGTTATTCTTCAAAAATACATTTTCATGATTTGGAGATTGTTTCAGCATCTCTATAATTTATGGCCATGTTCCAAAAATTAGTTTTGTATATTTCAAGTATCTCTAGATCAAGGCTGCCCAAACCCAGGCCCGCCAATGCATTTGAATTTGCCCACCCATAGTAGCTGTCAGCTGTCACCATGCGTGATGTTGTGCTACCAATAATGCCAACCACCACATGATTGGTTGATTGGTCGAATGCGGAATGAACTGTGACTTGAGTCACCGCCACACTGCTGTTAATACCATGTTTCCCCGAAAATAAGACAGTGTCTTATATTAATGTTTGCTCTGAAAAATGCGCTAGGTCTTATTTTCAGGGAATGTCTTATTTTTTCAAGGAAGAAGAATTCACATTTATTATTGAACAAAAAAATTTCTAAGCCGAACTTAGACAAGAGTGACGTATATCAGGTGTGTCGAACTGTCGCCTTTTTATAGCGTCAACATCGGACTCGATGACCAATCAGTGCTTACTGAACCGTAGCACTATGCAAATGTCATGTGGCATGATTCCCGGCCGACCAATTAGCCATCACCAGCCGTAACGTTATGCAAATCTGTGATTCCCAAGCCATAGCCTTATGCAAATCATGCCGTGTGGCATAATTGTCTGCTGACCAATCAGTGGCTGTACTTTCAAAAAGCCAACGGCCACTTTTAACAATCTGTCGGTGACCTTTACGACTAAATAAACTTCGCTAGGTCTTACTTTCAGGGGAAGGTCTTATATTTCGCAATTCAGAAAAATCTGTGCTGTAGGTCTTATTTTCTGCGGATGTCTTATTTTTGGGGAAACACGGTACCTAACTTACCTGTTTTCTCCAACCACGTTACTTCCAAGGGCCTTTTGAGTATCTCGCAAGTGTTTATTACACTTGTTCTATTAGTTTTGAGTCAACTTTTGTGTATTAAAATTAAATTGTTGTCACCAAATATTGAAAAATTATTAGCTAATAAGCCCCTTCATAGGTCTCATTGATATATTTTTTATTAGGTATTATTAAAACATGTGCAACTTAAAGCATTGTTTGATTCAAATACCTATCCATTTATAGAATAATCATGAGTGTAAGCAAGTATGATTCACTAGATGGCCTGCCAACTGACATGTAATTGAAATTATAGCCCACCTCCTAAATGAATTGGGCAGCCCTGCTCTAGATGTTTCAGATTTATCCAGTTCCTACTAGAGATTTTCAAAATGTACAAAACTAATTTTTGGAACATGGCCATAAATTACAGAGATGCCAAAACATTTTCAAAGTAAGGAGATCTATTTTTGAAGTACAGTTATAAGTTAAATCTTTTTACTTAAAAACATTTGGTTTTGTCATTATTGCCATCAGTGTTTTTTCAACCAATGAAATAATTGTTTCATGCATTTTTAAAGTAATGTTCAACTTTTCATGTAGATGATCAACTGTTTTTAACCTGAAGATGATGACATTTCTTTTATTATTTTTTAGTTAGTTATATTATGTGCTGGATATTACTGGTACAGTAAAGTGCTTTACACTTAATTAAATTCAGTTTTTACATGTTACATAGTTATTATTTGTGTCAACAGTTCAATCATGACAAATTGGACTGAAAAAAGTAATAAAAACATAACAAAAACAAATATAACAACTATCTGGCATAGATTACAAGATTTATGATTCTATTTCAAAGTATTTCAAAGTACTTTAACTCTCATTTAACAAAAACAAAGAAGAGTTAGAAGTGGGAAAAGAAGCACCTCACTTAAGATTGGAAAAATGTGATTTGGAGTGATGAAGCAATGTTTTGTCTTAATTTTGGAGATCAAAGACCACATGTTATCAGAAGAAAAGGTGAAGAATTTTGGCCTGACTATATAAAGCAGTGTGTAAAGTTCCAACAAAGTCATAGGATGGGGATGTATCACTTCACAAAGACCAGGTGAACTCTGTCCTAACTGGAAAGGTTAATGCTGATATATGTATATTATTACTTGAGTATTTTTAATTCAAAAATTGAAATGTACAATTTTGATGATGTTCTTTTTCAACAAGATAACGCCTCTAACCACAAAACAAAATCAGTGATGAAATAGTTTCAACCTGATCAAAGTTCTTAAATGGCCACCTAACTTACCAGACAAACTGAATTAAAAATATTTGGGTAAGATGAAAAACAATTGCAAACAGCAAAACCATCTGATTAATGTGAACTTATACAAAAACTTAGAAAAATCCAGGTGCTGTTTCAGCTGAGAAGTGCAAGGAACTTATAGCAGCTATGCCAAAGATTGAAGGCAGTTATTCATTCAAAATGACAAACAATAAAGTACTGAATAATTTTTGTTACATTATTTCAACAATAAATATCTTTTGTTAGATAGTTTCTAAATTTCTGAAACAGATACTGCTGTTCTACTTTCTAAACTTATGAAATAAGTGTATTTCATCTAATGAATAAAATGAATGCTTTGAATCAAAACTTTTCATGTATTTTATAAATGATTTATTTGCTTAATCAATAAACAAATAAATGTGATAATTTAATCAATAAACAAATAGATTTCTTTATGCATAAATAAATAATTACTTGTAAATTTCAATATCACAATTTTAATAACAAACTTTATAAACTATTGAAAAGGAATTGTAATTATCTATTAACACACAGCTCAAAGCAGTTCCAGTATTTAAAGTTTAGAATTGGTTGTTTATGTATCATATTTTCTAATAAAAAATATAGTTTATTGATACAATTTGCATTCCATTTGAATAAACTTTATATAGTTTAAAAGCTATTACAAGTTTTCTTCACTTTTCAAGACATTTAATATGGAAAGTTTGATACATAATTTATTATATATTTTAATTTTCCTTTCATCATACATATATTTATTAACTTTCATATTATTTGTTAATTTTTAGAATTAATTCATATATAATAAAATATATAATATAATTACTTTTTTTATATCTTTCATCTGAATTTGTAGCTTGCTTTCTCGCTAATTCCTCGGTAATTGTTATAAATGCATTTAAACATTCCGTTTTCTTTACTCTTTCTAAACATAAATTTAATAATTCTGTTGACGTAAGTAAACCTGATTGCAGATGTTCTGAAATCTAAAAATAATGATAAAAAATCAAATCACTATTGAAATCATTGGATGATAATGTTTTTCAATCCAAATTTAACAGGAACAAATTTTTATGATTTTCACTTACAGATAATAGAAATTTTTATAAAATTTTATTCAAAAACTTCTAGTCTCTCACAAGTTAAAATGGAGAAATAACCTTTCACAATTATAACAGTTTTATTAGACTTGATTAAATTTATAGTATATAATTAAAAAGTTATTTATATTATAATATAATAGTGATTTATTCAACTTATCTAAGAAAATGCAGTAAATCAGTAATAACAGTAGGATCTTAAATTTTTATAAGATTTAATGATTTTATATAATGTTTTCATTTGACGATATATAAGAAGCAATCAAAACATAATTCAGTTTTATATTTTCATCATCTTAAAAAAAAATTATATGGGACATTATATGTGTAACACAAGAAAATACATATAAATTTTATAAATATTGAATTATTTTTCAAATTTTGTAGTAATATATATTAAAGTGAAAAATTTCACTTTAATATATATTACTACAAAAATGTTCAATATCCTAAATAGCAATACTGTATTTGAATGTACTAAGTAGCAATATTTTAACGAAATGCTGTATAACTAAGATATTAAATTTTTTATTTGTCCAAAAAACAATTTTCAGGAAAATACCATATTTACTCGCATGCAAGATAAAGTTTTTATTCATTTTTCACTGCTTCAAAAACCTAGGTCATCCTATACATGTGAGTGAAGGATTCTTAAAGTAATAAATAATTTGCATTAAATAATTTGCATTTTTGCAATAATTTTTGTTAACCATGTATTTGCATTTTTTACCAGATTCTCACCCTCATGTTTAAAAACAAAAGTACAGTGGGTGATCGGTTAACGAACACTTTCGCGAAAGATTTTTATAATCTGACAACGAACATGTGTTCGGATAACAAACACTTCACTGAACAAACACAAGAAGAAGCAACATAAAATAATGAATATCGATTGGTCTTCCTTTGTCTTCGGGCAACAATTCAAAATTTTTCAGACAGCATTAGATGTCGACATCAACGTTCTACTCAGTATAATCTGATCAGATAGTAGAACTTTGAAACTCTTCCTTGTAATTCCAGCCTTTTATATTTCTGATAGAAACAATTCTTTTACATTTTCTTCTGAAAATGCAGATTTATGCCGACATCTGCTATTAAAGATCCTTTGAAGAAGTAGGAGGATGTCAGAACAACGGTCTTAAAATGGCATCCAAACCAGGTTGAGATTAATAGGCCTAGGGATCTCTACAATTACAATGCTATTAATTACTTCTGAAAAATCATGAAGAAGACAGAAAAGCAATCAACATTGGACAGATTCTTTAACCCCCACAAACAGAAAAACATGACTAATAAAAATGCAAACCATGTATATATGTATTTTTATTATTACATATGAATAAACGTACTAAGAAAGTATATATTTTTTATTTTTTTGGGGTCTCCAGAACAAATTAATCAAATTTCCATAGAAACCTATGGTAAATCGGTAATTGGTTAACAAACAATTCAGATAGCGAACAAAGTCTTGGAACAGATTATGTTTGTTAACTGATAACCCACTGTATTTTATCTGGGTCACTTGAATCATCCTTGTCTTGTCAGGAGTAAAGATGAATGGCAATAGGAAAAGCAAAGCTTTTGAATCAAATTCCAATTCAAAATTCCAAAATCACATGGGAGCCCAATATAAGTTTAAATCCCTTCCCACACGAAAACAGATGATTATTCGAAATCAGAATTCAGAGGAACTCACAAGAGTAATCGATGGAGAGTGGATTTGACTGTTAAGAATTGGCAAAAAAGGTCCCCAATTGTTCGGCTTTACAAGAACAAATTATGTTGTCAATTTTACAAGATTTTTCCTTAAAGTTTAAAATGCCAGTAATTTTTGTGGGATAATGTGTGCATTTGACAAAATAAAATTAGAATTGTATTAATAAATCTAATTTTCTTTATTTGATCTTTAAAGTCACACCTTGTCCAATATGTGAGATTGTCTTATATGCAAGTAAATACAAATACAATAACATTGCAAATAATACAAATACACATAACATGGCAACTGTATCTATCCAAAGTTTTAATGTCAAATCTGATTTGTTACATTGGTAGGCTGTTTCTTATGCATCATCTAATGAAAACATATAAAACCATTAAATTTTATAAAAATGAAAATCCTACTGTTATTACTGATTTACTGCATTTTCTTAGATAATTTTAATAAATCTCTATTATATTATAATATAAATAACTTTTAAATTGTATACTATAAATTGTATTGACGTTTGAAGTACCCAAGGTTTATCCTTTATTGTATATACACTTATAGTATTTGATTATTCATTAAAAAATGAATTTAAAAAACAGTTAATATTTTATTTCGGAAAAATAAATATCGTAACTATAAAATATATATCTCTTCTGATGATTAGATGAGTGAGTGAGTTTTATTTTTCAAATCTAATGAAAAATGATACTTACCTCGATAATGCTACGAGTTAAAATTGATGTCATTTTGAATTAGCTTTTTTATACAGATTTAATCGAATTACAACTTTTAATATATTGTTATTGATAGATATCTGATTATGAATTTTCACACAAACTCATCTTTATACCAACTGAATCATTATATGGCATTATAATAAATGCGTCATATATTATTAATAAACTGTCAAACAGATAGTATAGTTTTTAATACTCTGTAGATGTATAAGCATGTGAAGACTGAGTTGGATAAACTATTTCATCAACATGGAATGAACTTCTGCAAAAACACGTGGTTACACAAACACATACAGTATAGCGCCATCTGCAGTAAACACTCATTAGTGCCAACATCGGACGGCCAAGCGGGTTTTTTTTTTAACTCTTTCCGCCCTGTGGGCACTAAGAAGGCCTCTTTTTAAGCAAGTCTATTATGGGTTCGGTCAGGCCCTCAATGGTGAGGAACGGGGGCTGACATATCCGGTCAGACCACCCCGAAAAATTCCTGGAGAATTTTCGACCCGTCCGGATTCGATCCCGGGTCTCCCAGAGTGGTAGGCTGTCACCTTAATCGCTCGACCGTCTATTTCTGATGAGTGGTGATGATGGGAAGGGGATTTGACGGTCGGATGGACGAGCGGTCAAGGTGGCAGCCTACCGTTCTTGGGGTCAAAAGTCTCCAAGAATTTTCTGGGATGGTCCGTCCGGATATGTTGGTCTCGTCCATCACCACTCGGCCGCCCCATTGTGGGCCTGGACGAACCCATAGTGGGCTTGCTAAAAAAAGGCCCTCTTAGTGCCCACAGGGCGGAAAGAGTTTAAACAAACAAGAAAAAAAAAATGGGGAAGGGAATGAAAAACGTAAAATTTTGCTGATATAATACTTGAGCGAATCTTTATAAAATCAAAGTAGGAAAGAAATAACACGGAAATACAATTGAAAATTGTAATAGTTGAAGTTTTTTAATATTTTTTTATCAACAATTATGTCAAATATAATTTTAAATATGAACTTTGTATTGAGAATAAGGCAAGATAGAAATAATACTGCAATGATACTGTGAATCCTAATGTATGAAATTTGATTTGTAATTCTTATCAAGTATTATATCGAATGTAATGTTAAATAGGAATTTTTTAAAGAATGGACCGAAGAAGAGCAGAAAAGCCCGAAATGTTTACTTAATTAGGAAATATTCCTATCAATTTTTAACTTAAAATTCTTTTTAAAAGTGAAAATTAAAAGTGAAAGTTAATTTATTTATTTATCTATTTATTCAATATTTAAAAAAAAAAAGAATTAAAATTCTTTCTTAAGTTTTGTTACCAGATGTCGCGACTACTATTTTCTACGCGGAATTATTTATCATATTCTTTCTTTACAATAATTGCATCTAGGCCGGTGGCTCATTTCTGAGTTGATTACCTGGTTGTTTAGTTTCTACCTTGATATTTGAAACAAATTATAAATTAATCAAGTTTCTTAAGGTAAGGACATTATATGCTGTTTTATTCACATTATTAAAGAAATATGTACGATACAGTACATGTGGGTAAGTAAGTGAATTGACACGTTTCAATATCCGCATGTTACTGTTATGATGCAACTTCTATCGGTTATGACAACGACTCGATGTTTAATCTTTGCTGAAACGAAAGTAAAACGCTAATACTTTGTATTGTATTTATATTTCATTTATTGTAAATTGGAGTGATTGAAATATTTTTTAAATTTAAGATGTAAAGTTATGCTCTTTAAAACAGATTTTCAAGAAATATATGTATAATAATAGTAACTGAAGATTCGTTGGTAATTTATTACAGGTGTAAATAATTTATCGCATGTATTAGCTGTTTAAAATTATTGCTACATAATTTGATTCCAAGCTGATTAATATTGTAATTAATGCTAATAATATAACTGGTTATTATATTGACATATGGTAAACATGAGAGTTTTAGATTGTCAAGAATTTCATTCTCTTATCCTATTTTTCTTTTCATTTTAATATATTTTTAACGTGTTATTGTTTTATTCAACAACAAATAATTGTACAAAATGTTAATTTGAGCTTTTATGGTGATAAAGTTACTAATTTTTAAAAGTAAATATAAGCTTTGATAGCATCCTGTTTAATTTCATCATTGTGTTTTGACTGATAATGAAATTTTACTATCAAAATAGTTGGTTAAATATTATATATTTACATTTAATGCTTAAACGAGAATTTTAATGTGAATTACTTAAGTTCATGTTTAAAATAAGTTTTGTATGTATTCAATTATAATGGAATATGTAAAATTTAATTAAATTTGTAACAGAATAAATTTCTTCGTGAAATAAATTCGGATATCTTTATATATGTAAAGCTAGGCTGTAGCCGTGCGAGGTGATGTTTCCCACAAATAACATTTTCTGCGGGCCTCCACTGCAGTCCCACTTCAGTTTAAACGTAAGCGGCATAAAAAAGAATGTCATAACCATTTGGCCATTGAATGAAACAAAAATAAGTATATTGCACAGAAATACTAGGCTATATGAATAACTATAAGACTGAACAAGTATTAAATTTTATTTTTCTTATTAAGCATTATCCTATAGCTATTTCGTTGGTTTCCATATGGTTTATATATGTCATACACAATAACGTGTTGCTAGTGATCATAAACTGTTACATAGAAATGCAATAGTTAATGATCACTAATCAAAAGTTGCTTACCATCAGCCTTGTGGATGATCCACACAGAAATTTCTGACTAAATACGTGATAAAATATAAGTTTACGAAAACAATTTAAATTTTATTAATAAAAAATTACCAATACTCTATATTGAAATAAATTCTGTTAGCACATGTAAGCAAATATATCATTAGGATGCTACATGAAATGTGTACAAATATGATATGAAAATTATTTGATTTCATATTTAAATTTTTAACAGACTGAAAAATAACAGATAACAAAATTATTATTTCAAAATGTTGTGTTTCAGTATTTTTTATCATTTAAAATGTGATGATGAAATTAAACTACATATCAGAATGTTTACTTTTAAAATTTAGTAACTTTATCAAAACTTCTACATAAAATTAAATGCTAACATATTTAATTTTAAAAATGTGATGAAAGAGATAATAAAATGAAACAGAAATTGAAATTATTTGAAAAAACTCGTACACTTATATTATAAGATTATCTTGCTTAAAATGTGTCAATATAGTAATAATTTCACTTTAAAACTTGTATATTCTATTATAAATAAGTTCTCTATTTCTGCAAATATTGATATCAGCATTATTTGATCCTTCATAACAAAATTAATGCTAGATAATTATTAGTGTGACATCTGCCATCAGATAGAAATCTCTAGTAACACTCCATGCATTAAAAAACATTTCATCCACATGAGAGCATTATTTGAGATTCTTAGATAATTATATTTTAGACTGAAAAATTGATTTGATATTTATAAAATGTTTACTAATATATTTGTGTTATACTCATGTAACATTTTTTATATATATATATATACCCCCACACACACAAACACACAATCATACATAAAACAGTAAAGTTCTTTATGATTAAAAATTTCCAACAGTCTATATCCAAAATTACAGGTAACAAGACAATTTATTTTAAAAATATATTTTGATTTAGATTGGTCTTCTTACAAACTATTTTATTTTTTGTGTTAATTTAATATCAAAAACAGTTCTTTCTGATTTATTTATTAAAATTTATTGTTGTTAATTATGCTTGATATTGCGGGAATTTTTTGAAGTACTGTTGTTTTAATTTAATATTTTATGTATGTATTAGGACAATTTATATACATAATTGATAATTAAAACTATTGTTTGATATTTAATTTATTGAATATGGTTTTAATAATAAAAACTAATAAATTTGGCTGACTTTGTAAATTTCTGTATTCAGAAAGTTAAAAATTTAGATATCTCAAAGTTACAGTAATTGACCTATTTTTCAAGAACATAAAAACAATGAATTGTCATCAAAAGAATGCTGCCAGAATTTTTATCGTAAAAAAAATTAAATTCTATACATTTTGAATACTTGTATATTAAAGAATATAAATTTATTACTTTTAAAACAATAATCTTTTAATAATTTAAATAAAGTTAATAACTCCAAAAATAAATACTGTACTCAGATTAAAACATTGCCCAAATTTATCTCAATATTTTTAATAATTTATTTTCAAAATATCATTTAGACTAATGGTTTTTTTAGGATTATAATAGGTTATAGAGAATTATTATAAGAAAACTATTTTGATCTATAAATCAATTTTTATTTAAATACTATTGTAAAAGTGTGTTATGTTATATGCAAGATTAAGAAATATAAATTTATTAATTTTATTAATGTAATTTTATTAAAAATGTATTTTTTATAATTATTTTTCTATTTAAAATTTTATTTACTTTATTATATACAAATAGGATTGTTTAATTTATCAACTTTGCAGTTGTGATATTTTTGGAGTTTAATTGCAATAAACTTCAAATTGTTATTTTAGTTTTAGTGTAAATTTTAAAAATTTAAAAATTTGATTATAAAAACTTAAAAGGTTTTATCATGATTTTATCATCATAATTATTTTCTCTAGATACAATTTTTCATGTGTAATTTGTATTTGTTGATGAAAACATATGAAATTTCAATAATATAATTAAAGTATATATTGCATATGATATAAAAATCTTTAATATAAAAGTGACATTGATTTAAAAACAATGGATGGAGAAATGCAATTCATTCAAATGTGTAATAGTTATAAATATAATAGATATTATAAGTAAAAAGATATTAAGGATTCTCACAAAAAAGTGTGACTTTTAAATTTATATACTGTAGAATTTAATAAACATAAGAATACATTCTGTAAAGTTAGCAAAAATTTTTATTGTGGTAACCCACAAAAGATTTTTAAAATTAACCTTAAAAAACCCTTTTTAAGAACTTTACTTATAAATGTGTGTGTGTATGTGTGTGTTCATAATAAAAACACATGATATTCTTATTTATTTTTATATTAAAATACACTCAAACTATCATTTGGTATTTTTTTTTCTTTAGAATTTTATTTCTATCTGCTATGTAACATTTCAGTTTTTCATAATCAATTAAAAATTGATAGTTATAATATTACTTTTAATATATTCTATAATATGATCATTTACATATTTTGAAGTTCATGACCTTCATTTAATGATAACTTAAACACCTTGACATTCAAGATGAATTTTCATTTTTCTGAATTGAATTAGTGAACTAGATTTCAGAGTTAAAATATATTAATAATGCATTAATTTAGACCTGCTATTCTTGAGACGTGTCAGAAAGATACAGTTACAAAACTTAAACAAATTTATGTCAAGGATAACTTCAATCTATGTTCTTAACACCAGGTTTTTCCAAGCCCAATTAGACAGGTGCATGTCAATGTACATTACTCAAGATAACAAATAACAATAATAACTCATTTAATATATTTTAAAAATTTTATATAAATTTTTTATATGTAAATGATAAAATTGAATGATTCATTGTATTAAAAAAAACAGCAGTAATAATTTTATTAGCTATATTTATTTGTATAAAATGTTTTTAATACATATTTAACAAAATAATATAAATTTTTACAACTAATTATTTATATTTATTAAAATTGAAAACATTTTTTATTCTGAATTATAGATTATTTAAAATCAATTACTATTTCAAATTTTGATGTCTTTTTAATAATCTTTAATTTTTAATGATTTATTAAATAAAATATTCATCTTCATATGGATAAATAGGAATCATCTAATAGAAATAAAAAAAGAAATTTTGTCCTTTAATTCAACTGAATTATTTATGAAATAATTGGCTGAATTGTTTATTCTCATCAAAGAATAATTAAACACTTTATTAAAATACGTTGAGAAATTCTTCATTTGATGAAAATATAAATCTACATTAATAAATCATTTTTAAATATTTTAATTTGGAAACATGAGAAACAAATTATATGATAGGATTAGATTTATAATAAATATTTTTATAATTAAACTACAATAAATATCATAAGTATAAATCATGTTAGTTTATTAGAATGTTTATTTATTTATTTTTTTAGATAACTTTAAAAAATATATTTTTTAATCACTATTTTTTAGACTAACAAATTTAATATTTATTTTAAATGTCAGAAAAGGTTGTTGACAAATTGTTAATAGAAGAATTGAATGTCAGCTAAAATGCTTGTCTATAAATTCTGAATGATAAAACTAATATTTATTCAAAAATTTGCTTGAATATGTATATTAGATCTTACTGTAAACTATTATAGTATTTTAGAAATTCAGTATTAAATTTAATACAGGTAACCCCTGTATAACACGGGAGTTATGTTCCAGAAAATTTCTGTGTGATGCGAATCCGTATTATACGAAACAAAGAACTAGTGCAAAAAGGGGGGAAAATTCCAAAAATTAAAAAACATGTTGTTAAATCCTTATTTAAATCAGATTTATTATTCATTTTTTTCATAGGTAAAATACTTATTTATTATTTAAGTAAGTATTTTACCAGAGGATCATTCATTTTATATGATGATCTCAGCATGAACATCATCAACTGGTAACAGTTTGTGGGTGTGTTCGTTAATAGCGGTCACCCTGCAATGGGAGTGCACTGCTGTTTGTAGGCATTTAGGAACGATGGTGAAAGAAAGATGGTGGCGCCCGCACTATCGATAGTATCGTGTGGAGGAATCTAGAATTCTAAAATGAGCTTTTAGAGGCAAAAGAAGGGTCCCAATTGTATAATTTAACCATTAAATGGATTATTTTTGAAAGAGCATTCAAAGTAGCCACAAAAACAATTAGAATGCTCACGCGGAGTTACGCAGAGGTATAAAAGAACGCACCCTTTATTACATTTTATGTTGTACGAAGGTTTTACCCAATTACCGACCCATGTTACAATGAACCCGTACTATAAAAGCATCTTGTTATACGGGGGATGTTCCCAATTCTCGAACCGTGTTAGAGTGAACTCGTGCTATAAAAGCACCATGTTATATGGGGGATGTTCCCAATTCTCGAACCGTGTTAGAGTGAATCCGTGCTATAGAAGTGCCGTGTTGTACGGGGTTATCTGTACAGCTTCCTGTTTCAGTAAAAACAAATTCCTATTTCAGTTTGTGTAACAGTTATTTATAAAAAACATATCTATTATATTTATAACATTTCACATTTTCAATACATTAACAAACACTTAAATGTTTTATATTTGAAAAATAAAATTTAAACTGAACAAATACTAGTTAACTCTGTTAGAATCAAATCTAAATATATAAAATTGCTTGTCCTGACTGACTCACTCATTCATTCACTGATTCATCATCGCCCAGAGCAAACCGCTTAACCTAAAGAGGTGAAATTTGGTACACAGTTAGGGTACGTCATGGAAACGCACACTAAGAAAGGATTTTTCGAAATTCCAACGCGGGGGGGTGAGGG
>NW_019385433.1:171485-185560 GCF_000671375.1 Centruroides sculpturatus
GTTTTAAATTCGAATTTGTTATTGCGTATTGGTTCGATTATAGAACGATTGTAAACGTTTCAGAAAATTGATCAAATTGAAAATAGTTCGTTTGATTTTCGGCAATTCTCTTCAGCGGTAGGTGTTATATAACAATTACTATGGTTATTGAAATATTGGATGTAAATGGGGTTTGCTTGCAAAACCTCCGCTGACGAAGTCGCGGGTAACAGCTAGTTTAATTATAAATTTTAATTAAAAGTTATTAATTAAAAGTTATTAATTAAAATTTATAATTAAATTTGATTCTAACAGAGTTAACTAGTATTTGTTCAGTTTATTTGTTTAGTTATAGTTCATGTTAATTAAATTGAACGGTTAATTTTAATCACATTATTAAAAAAAGTTGATCACTTATTTACATAACTATCAAAATTTCAATTATTATGGAAAAGATTATTGTTTAGCAAAGTTAGGCTAGGTTACTTGGACAGGTTGAAATTGGTTCAAATGTTTTAGTTAGGGTGCCTGATGTTAATTAGGGACATGCAGCTCCAGAAATGTTTTAGCTGTTGTTACAAGTATTAATCCATCAGGTCTCTATCAGTTAGGAAACAAGGGTCTTCTTGATCGATTTTATGATGAATTTCTCATAATGATCTCATAATGAATTTACAATTTCTGAGAATAACTTTATTAACATTCAGGATGTCCCCTCAATTTCACACTTTGCTCAGCATCCACATTAACATCTGGAAGTAAGCAAGGGTTTATAATGTGTCACTGTAAAAGATACTGTATTGATAAAAAGTACAAATGTTGCTTAAAGAACATAAAATGCAACTCGAAATGTCACAGTAATAGTTCTTGTGAGAATAAATAACTCTGAAAAAATTCTTGATTCTCATAAAAAAGACTGATTCATTAATAAAAATTCCTGACAAAGTAATTATTTTTAGTAAATTAGTTGTTAGTAAACATTGACATATCAGGCACCACAACAGATTTTCACAAATGATTACATGTTGAAAAGTAACCAAGTAACCTAAACTAACCTAGCCTATCTAACCTGACAAGAACGTGTTGTGGTCAAATATCATGAAAGCCACAACACAAATTTTGCTTTGTGATCGTTTTGAAAAAAAAACTACCACAACGCATTGAGGTAGTTTTTTTTCACTCAATGAGCGATTTCGGTCTTTGAGCCTAACATAGTATAATATAAAATAGATAATATATTTTCAGTCATTTAATATAGCTTAAACATCAAAAATTGGTATAATATGATCAAACTAAATTATAATTGATAGTATATTTTGTAATTTACTTTTCGGAAGTAATGTATAATACTATACAGTACAGTTGACCCCCCCATAACTCTGTTGATTTTTTCGTTTTATATGAATTCCATGTTGTACGAGTCACTTAGATTTTACAAATACGTGAGTCATTCACAGCCCAGCACATGTATTTGTAAAATCTAAGTGACTCGTACAACATGGAATTCATATAAAATGGAATTATCAACAGTATTATAGGGGGAACGACTGTATTTAACAATTGAGACCTCTTTTCAGCAAAACAATCTACTTTCAGCATAAATGCATTTTATAGTGTGAGACAAAAATATAAGTTCAAGTAATGTTATTAGAGTATAAATGAATAAATAGTTTAAATGAAATGATAACAAGAAAAATATTAAAATGATAAATATAATTGATTATGTTAAATAGTTTTATACTCTCAAATTATTTGAAAACAAAATACAGTGAAAACTGTTTAGGCGACCATTTGCATTCGACGGGCACCTGTCAAAAATTTCTGGCACGGAATAGTTTATGCATAGAGTCTTCGATAAGTTACCTATATTAAATGACCTGTTTAACGCGACCGCGGGCATCGATTTTTGGACCGAAACANTATAGATTGTATAGAATTTATATATTTTACAATATGAGAAATATTGTAACTAGTAACATTGTACAGACTTTAATATAGAAGATAGCCTTAAAAATTATAACGTAGTCTTATTAGTTATGGAGAAATTCTTCAGTTATGCAATTGATAAGATTGGACAAAAATTAGAGATATAAAATAGTACAATTATTTAGTGATTTATGTCAAGGCATAAAGACATGGACTCTATACACTGCTGTTTAAGTTCTAAAAAAAAGAACTTAACAGCTAGTTGATAAAAAAAAGTATGCACTTTTGACAAACTTAGGCAATTTTTTTGCCTTTTCCAGCTTCAAAGGCCATTCCACTTGATTGACAATCTCATATAGTATTTCTTTTGAGCTTTTAAATTGAATGTTTTTCTATGATTATAACACTTATGTGTTGTTGCGTTACAGGAGTGGAGTCTTGGAGAATGAACTCGTCCAACTTTAGAAAATGAACTCATCCGCTAGCACTTTCAGTAGTATATAACTACTGTCTTCAGGCGGTTTATCGAATACAACAGCTTATGATTTTCGAACACTTATCCGATGGTTTCACAAATTTCGGATATTCGAAATTTTCGAACAATATTTCCGTCAAATTAACTGATTTTTCGTTTTCGAATGTTATTTAAAAATCGTTTTTTTGCATCATAGTGCGTGGAACGAAAACAGTTTTTCTTAAGCATGTTTTAGGAAGAATAAGGCCGTAAAAGAGCCCAGAACATGCATAAAGTATAAGATATGTCAAAAAGACATCCGAGTAGCAAAGACTTTAACATCGTGGATTTAGTTGTTTAAAGGCTGTTATCCAAAATTCTGGTATTTCGAGAGTTGGGGAGTTGCACGGTTCAGTGGCTGAAATATAGAGACTCTCCCAAATAAATAGCTCTTTATGTTCATTGCAGCCTTTTAGTAATTTTGTTTTGTTCCAGAGCGGCTGGTAATTGTGGTCAAGCACTTTCTTTGCTAACTCTGTAACTGGCCTGCCGTTTTTGATGTCTTGATGTTCAAGAATACGTGAACATAACCTTCTAGTTGTGGGGGCCACAACTAGAAGGTTATGTTCACAGCTTTGTAAAAACACAACAAAGTCAAAATTTATGAAAATTTAATTAAAATGTAGAGATATAATATTTTTTATTTATAATTTAAATTTACATCACTACCAAAAAATGGTACTTTCTGGTGAAAGAAAAGAGGATATATATATATAGAAATTAGTGGATTTAATACTAGTTGAAATAAGTCAGGAGATTATAATTCTAAAGAGATAATGATAAATTGATACAAATGTCTAAAATGTTCATTTTATAAAAATTGATGTCATATTTACTCTTCTTTGATTGAACTTATAATTTTTATGCCTGAATGAAATGTGTGAGGTTGAAGATTGAAAATTGAAACAATGATTGGATGTTGAGAATCTGAAATATTTGATTTTGAAATTGTTTGTTAGTTATTTATCATAAATGTGGATAAAGATATAAATTGTAACTAGAATACACTAGACTCTTGTTAATCCAGTCATTTCTTACTCAGAAAAGTGCTAGATTAATGAGAGTACTGCATTACTGACTATATTTAAGCCTAAAGTCTGCCCAAAAGCAATGAATATTACGACCTGTTGTTGTTTGATATTGATTCTTTAGAGGCAGGCAGGAAAATATGGCACATTGACATGCAATGTTGTGCAAAATGAAATGATATATATAAAAACTATTCAGGAGAATAATTTCTTAAGAAACCTGTGTTATATTATTTGTAAAAGCTTGTAAAATTTTATATTATTTTTTTACTATGTATTTTTCAATAATAAAATGAAATTATTAGTACTAATAAATGATGGGCTGATTGATAGATTGATTCATCTTAAATATATATCATTTCATTTTGCACAACATTGCATGTCAATGTAGATATATAAACAGTGGTACCTCAGGATACGAAATTAATCCGTTCCGACACTGAGATCGTATCATGAAAATGTCGTAAGGTGAATCATTTTTTCCCATACGATTACATGTAAAACCAAATAATTCGTTCCAATACGAAAAACACACTCAAATTAAAGCTAAGTAATACATTAAAGAAATAATAACTATAGTAAGGAAAACACTGAAAAATGCATTTTGTAGTTGTAAATGTATAAATAACCATAATAGAATAATAATTGATAAAAAAAATGTAGTTTTATTTGCACTTTACCTTTGAGGATAGACGACGGTGGAGGTGTAAACTGGTGGCGGAAGAGAGGGAGAAGGGAAATGATACTAAAACTTAACTTACATAACATAATGTAACAATAACTTAAAAATAACTTAGAAAAGATAAAAAATTTAGTGTTGTTTTATATATACATTTTTTTTTTAATTTTTATTCACTGCTTTTTGCTTTCTTTCCTTCACTTCCACCAGCACTTTCACTGGATAGAGGTCGCTTGGTAAAATATCTATCCAAAGAGGTTTGGCTTTGCCTACTTTTTAAAATGTTTATAAAATGACTTAGGCAAATGCGATTACTCCGAGCGGCAATACGGCCAGTGTGAACCTTTTCGGGATGTTTCTTTTCAATAAAATCAGTCACTTTCTGATAATACCTCAAGATTTCCTTTATCAAGCGAGATCCTTCCATGATGAAACAAACACGCAGACTAAGACCCATGAACAGAAGTGAATAAAAAATGGCGCTGCGAACTAATGTAACGTCGTATGGTGAGTTTTTGTTCGTATCGTGGAGCAAAAATATGTTCGAATTTCGTGTCGTATCCTGAAAATTTCGTATGCTGGGGCGTTCGTATCCTGAGGTACCACTGTATATATATATACAGTATTGTTATTGTAAAATCACTTACGTGTTGTGGTGTTACCACAGTGAATTATTAAAATATAAATATAAAATGTTCACGAGCACTTTCAGTAACATACAGTTACCATCTTCAGGTGAAATGAATACTACAGTTTTCTGTATCAGAGTTATAGCACTTCTTGAAAAAGCAGTGAGGCTAAATGGAACTCCAATGTAAATCAAAATTTTCTTGCAGTTTGAAAATGTTTCGGAATGGAATGGAAAATTATAGAAATTTGTAAACTATGGTATAATCTTCTTAATGTTGGCTGAGTGGATAGCGGTAGCATGTAGCCATTTTTTCTAAACAAGTATCACTCAAAATTGTACACAGGACCCAGAAATGGTAATGGGGGGTGTGCTATCCTTAGGTCCTCTTTGTTGGTAAGGAATGATTGGGGATATAATTTATTTTTAACTCAATTCCGAAGATACAGTAGAGCCTCAAACTCAGCCTAATGTGGACCGAAGGGTAGCTGAGTTTGTGAAAATGCCAGGTTATCGGGAATGGGGTTAAAAAAACTAAGTATGAGTGTTTCTTCAGAAAATACTGTACTGTATTTGTATGTATTGTTTACTTGAGAATACAACAGAGAATAAACTGCCCAAATACCCTTAAACAAAGGAAAAGCACGACCTTTATGAAGGCATAGAGCCTTTACTACATGAAAATGAAAATTAATGAATACACTGTGTAAAGTAATTTACCTGATAAGACAGACCCCAGAAAAATACTTTGAGGCATAAAGCTGTCTATAATGAAAATTAATTAACTAAGGATTTTTTTGCCCTGCCAGGGTGTGGCCTAGTTATCCGGAGTGCCGGGTTATCGAGTGCCGAGTTTTTGAGGCTCTACTGTAATAAAATTTTGATTGGGAATAGCCCGCTTTTATCATTGCTTTTTTGATAAGTTGCATTTCCTGTTCTACAAATACTTTGCTAGAAGGAAGAAGGAACGCACTTCTCATAAGGGAAGTGATGGCCAAGTTTAGATAGTGTATTGGTTGAAAGGCCATAGCAGGAATAATCTGTGCTTTACTATTGTTTTAGTGATAAACAGAAAATTGAAGTGCAGGAGGTTTATGTATCTCTAGATCAAGGAATGACATTCTGGTATTGGACTCTTCTAGCATAAAGTTGATGGATGAATACACTGAAGCCAACATTTTTATGAATTAATATCCCCACCTTATACTTACGTTATGTCAATGACATTTTAATCGCGTGGGAGGGTTCCACCAAAAATTTAAAGCTATTCATAAAAATGTTGGCTTTCATAATTCAAAATTGTACAGTACAATTTTGAGTGATACTTGTTTAGAAAAAATGGCTACATGCTACCGCTATCCATGCAGCAACATTAAGAAGATTACTAACTAATGACAGAGACCCCATCGATATGAAAGAGAAATTGGGAGTTTATCTTATTCCATTAAAACTATTCCATTAATCTTATTCCATTAAAACTCATAATGGATCAGGAGAAGAATACTTATTACATAGGAGTGACTGCTAGAACACTAACATCAAGTATCACAGAACATCAGGATGACATTCATAATAACTGGCCATCAACGGAATTAGCGAGAGATGTCCTTGATCAAGACTACCGGCCGGTTTGGGACCAAACAAAAGTATTGAAAGGATGCATAATCATAATCATAAAGAACTCTTTATTTGGGAAAACCTATATATTTCAACACCATCACCATGTAATAACACAACTCTGGAAATTTCTAAGACATGGACTACTTTATTTAAATGTTACAAATTAGATTGCTAGAGCTACATGGTCACATAGCAACCATAGTTTACAAATTTCTATCCTCCTCCGACCTCTCATCCATTAAAATGGATGTTTGTTTTTATTTGTTTAATATTTTTCTGTTCATTTTATCGAGTTCAGACCAGGAATCCTTTATAGTGGAGTTTTCACTTTTCATCGTCAGGCATCTGGCAACACTGTTTTTTTACTTTTTATTTATTTTTACTATTTAAAAAACACTAAGGGTCAAAGGTTGATGTTGAATTCATAAATGGACTTTTTATAATACAGTGGTACCTCACGATACGAAATTAATCCGTTCCGAAACTGAGATCGTATCATGAAAATGTCGTAAGGTGGATCATCTTTTCCCATACGATTACATGTAAAACCAAATAATTCGTTCCAACGCGAAAAACATACTCAAATTAAAGCCAAGTAATACATTAAAAAAATAACTGTAAAAATATTTGTAGTAAGAAAAACAAATAAAAATGCGAACTAATGTAACGTCGTATGGTGAGTTTTTGTTCGTATCGTGGAGCAAAAATATGTTCGAATTTCATGTCGTATCCTGAAAATTTCGTATGCTGGGGCGTTCGTAACCTGAGGTACCACTGTACAAATATTGTAATTTTAAAATAAATTTATTAAAAAACACATTTTTTAATTCTCGGGTCTGAGGAGGCTATAATTTTCTGTTCCATTCCAAAACATTTTCAAGCTGCAAGAAAATTTTGATTTACCATTGGAGTTCCATTTAGCCTCATTGCTGTTTCAAGAAGTGCTATAACTCTGATACAGAAAACTGTAGTATTCATTTCACCTGAAGATGGTAACTATATGTTACTGAAAGTGCTCGTGAACATTTTATATTTATATTTTAATAATTCACTGTGGTAATGCTACAATACGTAAGTGATTTTACAATAATTATAAAGTCGACATGAAGTGATAACCAATTTTATACAGTATTGCATTAGACCAGTGTTTTTCAACCTTTTTGAATACGCGACCCCTTTACAAGTTAAAAAGTTCTGGCGACCCCCCTAGGGCGATATTAAAACTATATCAGTGATTTTAAAAATTATGTATTTAATTTTCTTTCTGTTGAGAGAAATTATTGTTGACTAAAATGAGAATTTAAGAAGGATCGACAATAACTTATGACACGTATGGTATGATACTTCCCTCTCATAGGAACATTGGATTCGGAGTGCTGTTGACCTTTTTTTGTTTTTTGTTTTTGTTTTTTTTTTAGGACGACAGTTTTAACTTCTACTTTTCTACTTATTACTGTTTTTTACAGGTCAGCTCAGCACTTTTTCGGCTATCATTTTCTGGCCCCTCCCTAGCGAAACCCATCATTCGCACCTAAATGTCAATCAAAAAACCAACTGTACTGTATAATAAACAGATACAGCTTTCTCGCCAAAATTGTAGTTTTTTTTAATATAGTGTAGGACCTACAAAAACACTTGTCTTTTTCTTTTACCCGAGACCCCCAGATTGAAAAACACTATTAGATGATAAAAGCAAAGTTTCATAAATTAAATATTTTTAAAATTGGGGAAGTATTTGTTTTTAACTGAAACTAATTGTTTTATTGTAAAAGTTTGCAAAATTGTATTTTAAAATATTTCTAAGTAATAATATTTAACATTATAATAATCTAAAATTTAGTCAATATTGAAATTCAAGGGTTTCTGTAAAACTTAAATTGTTTAGAAAATAGAATAAGTGAAAATGAGAAAATAATAAATATATTACATTTAATAATAATAATAATAGAAATTAAATACACAATTTTTTAATCAGGAAATTATAGGAGAAGATCGTTTAATTGAAATTCTTAAAGAACGAGATTTAAAATTATATTGGGGTACTGCTACAACTGGAAAACCACATGTTGCCTATTTTGTTCCCATGTCAAAAATTGCAGATTTTTTAAAAGCTGGTTGTGAAGTAAGTAGCAAATATAATGATACTTATTTATTTTACCTAAGAAAACAATTTTAATACATATTATAATGATTCTGTTGATTACTCAAAAAAAAAAAAAAAGTTATTTATGAAATTCTTTAAAGATTCAATCTCTTTCTTTTGATTAAATGATTCTAAAGATTTGTATTTTTATCATCAGAATTATTAATAAAAAAAGCTTTTCTTTCCTTATTAGATATATTTCTAAAATTTTTTTTTAAAATTATCTCATTTTATTGCCTTTTCCTCTGTATTCAATATTAAATTAATTGTAATTATTCTATTGTTTTAATAATAATGATGATTGGACATGTTCTCTATTTTACTAGTTAGTGTTAAATTCTCTTTCTCATTGTTTTTTGTGATTCACATTTCAGATGTAATAAATCTCATCTCTGACAGTTTCTCTGATCTGATCTGTTATAATTTATTAATTTGTATTTATTTTGAATGTATATATATATTTTTAAAGTTGATATATAATTAATTTTACTTTTAGTGGAGTATACTTTAATTCTTTGTAAGATTCTAACTTTATTGAAAAAATTAAACTGCCATACTATTTATTCAAATTATTATTGTAAATGTTGAAGATTTTCCATTTATAATGCTGCTTCCTAATACTGGAATTGATGATCTGAGTTTATTCTTAAATTTTATGAATTATTTATAATTATATTCAGTGATGGATTTACATACAGTATAAGTAGATATAGAGCTGCTTAGGGATCTAACTACCAAAGAACAATAAATGATTCTTTGAATTTAGAATTAGTTATTAATAGTTTATAACTTGAGGACATGAACACCAATGGACACCACCAGAGGGTCTCGCATAGAAGTGACGTCAGCGACACAGAAGAAAATTCACTTTTTCCTCTGGCGACTCAAGAGGTCAGACATAGATCGATCAAGATCCAACTGCTTCGACCAGACAGACTATAGTGCCCGATGACCATAGTCTACAAACTATTATTAAGTAGTCAGTTGTGAATAAACTATTCAGCTTTTATATTATAGTGTATAAAGTATAAATAATGAATAATTCATATACTTAAATTAGTAGATAATGTAAGTTTTAATATATTTACAATCTAAACAATATAACTGTAAAACATTGTTTTAGCAATATACATTTTTTTTTCCTTGTTTTACATCTATCTATCTATCTATTCAGTGGCATCCTCTCTACAGAGGGTTGCATTTGATGAACTATTCCTCTCCATGTTTCTCTATTCCAGGCTTCTCTTAAATCCTTTCCAGTCCAGTCTTTGATGTTATCTCTCCAAGTCTTTCGTGGTCTTTTCTCTAGGTCTTGTCCCCTCCACCAGTCTCTCAATCACCGTCTTTAGTAGTTGTCCTCCTGATCCTCTAGCCAAATGTCCAGCATATCGTACCTTTCTTTGTTGGATATTTATAAGCAACCTTCTCCTCAAGCCCAGCCTGTCCAAAACTTCCTCATTTGTTATTTTCTCCGTCCAACTTATTCTTTGCATCTTTCTCAAGCACCACATTTCAAATGAGTTAATTCTTTCCATCATTTCATGCGTAAGAGTCCATGCCTCACATCCGTATGTTAGTACACTCCAGATCATTGTCCTTAGGATTTTTATTTTCAGTTTTATGTTAAGGCCTCTGTTTGTTAATATATGATAGATCTGATAAAAGGCAGCTTTTGCTTTATTAATTCTGCTTTTAATTTCCATTTTACATCTATTATCACTTGTTATCCAGCTTCCCAGGTATTCAAACTTTTTAACCCTTTCAAGTTCCTTATTTCCCAGAATGATCTGGAATTCCTCCATATCTTCCTTCTTTGAAACCTTCATTACTTTTGTCTTCTTTTCATTTATTTTCATATGGAATTTCTCCAATCCAGTTTTGAACAGTCGATTCAGAATTTTCTGTAATCCCTCTTTACTTTCACTCAGCAGGACTATGTCGTCAGCGTATCTTATGTTGTTTATTAAGCATCCATTGATTTTCACTCCTTCGTTAAAATCCTCAAGTGCTTCTCGCATCATCCACTCACTGTAAATATTAAATAACAGTGGTGAAAGTCCGCATCCCTGTCTCACTCCTTTTTCCACCCTTATCCAGTTGGATTCTTTCTCATCAATTTTTATTATTGCTTTCTGATTTTTGTATAAAAAGAGAATAATTTTAATTATCCCTTTATCTATTCCAATTTTTTGAAGTATTTCAAATAAAATTGTGTGGTTAACATTGTCAAACGCCTTTTCATAGTCCACAAAGCACAGATAAAGATCTCTGTTTTTTTCAATCATTTTTTCTCCAATAAGCCTAATTAATGTAATGGCCTCTCTAGTTCCTTTGTTCTTTCTAAAACCAAATTGTGTATCATTTAGTTCTGCTTCAATTTTCGGTTCTATTCTTCTATAGATAGTATTAGTTAAAACTTTTGACATATGGCTTATTAAACTTATTATTCTATGTTTGTCGCATTCCAGTGTTCCTGCTATCTTGGGTATAGGTATAAATATTAAATTAGTAAAGTCTGTGGGTAGTTGTTGTTCTGCAAGAATTTTATTAAGAACATGACTTATAATCCTTCTTCCCTCAAAACCCATTGACTTAAGCAATTCTCCATGCAAGCCATCAATTCCAGGTGCCTTCTTATTCTTCAATTTTTTCAAGGCTGCCTCAACTTCATCCTCCAGAAATTTAGGGGTTTCATCATCGTCATATTCCTCTTCCAGTTTACATTCCATGTTATCCTCTGTTTTATAAAGTTTTGTCAAATATTCATTCCATCTTACTAATTACCTTTCCTTCTGCATTAAAATTTCTCCATTCTCATCCTTTATTGCCCCAATTTTCACTCTTCTTTTCTTTCCTGAGATTAAATTAATGTTTTGATAGACCTTTCTCAGATCTTGAGATGATTCATGTTCTTCTAATTCATGACAGATTCTGTCTAGCCAATCTTCCTTAGCTTTTCTTGCCATACTTTTCACTTGTTTATCAATTGTTCTATATTTTTCTTTAGCATCTAATGTATTTATGCTTCTCCATCTTCTCCTTTCATCCATTTTCTCCAACACCTCTTTAGTAATCCAAGGTCTTCTTCTTGCTTTTCTTCTCTCCTCTCCCAAAAACTGGTAAGCACTTTCTTTAATTTCCCCTTTCATATTCTCCCAAAGTTCTTCCACATTTCCTTCCAAATTTAAATTTTGAAATCTATTATTAGTCATACTCTCATATTTTTCCCTAATGTTGTTAATCTTCAAATCATGTTGTTTTACATAATCTCTGTTTATACCTTTTTAAAGTGAGAAAAAGGTATATTTTTGAAGAAAATATTCTCTATTTTGGAGATACAGTAGAGCATCAATCAACTGAAAGTGTTCCAGTTGTACAGTGTCATGCTGAATCAAATGTTTTTGATACTAGATTAACTTCTAATGTATAATTTTTTTTTAAATATATATATATATAAATTATACTTTAGAAGTGTGTGTAGTACTTTAGTAGTATACTTTAAATGTGATGAGACTATTCATATATATATATATATATATATTGTTGTTGTTTTTCAGTATATTTATTTTACTTGTACAAAATAAAGAAATAATTTTTAACAATACAATAGCCACGATTATTGTTATAAAAATTTTCGTTAGACTTAACATTGATGAAAATTCAACGCGAAGCGACACGCAACAGAGAAAGATTTAAACGTGGGACATATTAATATACTATTATTGGGATATACTAATATACTATATTAATATGTATTTTTTCGTACATAATCGGTTATCCGAAAAGTTGATTTTGTGTGAAAATGTGATGAGACTATTCAACAAGCCATGAAAAGTGATCATTTTTCTACAGGTATGCACTATCTGGAAAAATTCTTTATCACTTTGACTAATTAGTTTAGAAAAATATTAGTCAGATTCAGAAAACTTTAGCTCAGCTCTTATTTTCTAAAAAGATTTTTTTTTTATTCAGCACATTGTATGGTAAAATTAAAAGTTTCCTTAAACTACATTGTCACAATAAAGAGTAGAACTATAAAATTTCCAATTTTTAATGTTTAATAATTATTAGCAAAAATTTTCACTTAATTTATGTCTTATAATTATAAAATGTTTGAAAGCGTCATTTACATAAATACCTTAGTAGTAAATAACCATATGATCCAGCTGGCCTAATTGTTATAATTATCAGACTTATCACACACCTTTTCAATTTCTTTAATTAATGCTTAATATCCTGGAATGCATTTTGGCTTTTTATAGCCCTCTTTCTATCATTTACAATTTTGTTTCAAGATGATATTACTTACTGATGAAATAATAATTTATTACATTTCTAATTACATAGGATATTTTAAATTTGGTTTGTTAGATTGGGCTTAATTTTTTAATATTGCTGAATTTGCTTTATCTCGTGAATATTTCGATTAATAACGTGATTATAGAAAATTATAGATTCATAGTGGAATTGTAGGCATACAGTGTATGTTCTAGTCACTCTGTTTCAATCAAACACCAATTTTGTAAAAAATATTTAATCTTGCAAAGTAAATTAAAATTAAAATATAAAATAAAGTAAAAAAAATATTAAAATACTTTGAAAGATGCATCTGATTACAATGTATATTTCAAAAATGAAGGAAATCTTTAGTCATAGTTTATTATTCAAAAAATAAACAATTATAAAATATTATCCATTAAAACGTTTCTGAATAATATAGAATATTGAGGTTAAAATTATTGTCATAATAAAAATTGATTTAAAAGAATTTTGTTACATTTTGGATTGGTTTATTATCACTTAATTAAAAGTGTGAAATAATCAAGGAAGGTTGAAAATATTTTTTAAAATATTGGCATGAATTCAAATGTTTGTTTTCAGATTATAAAATTTTAATTTAATAACTATTTTTGAATATATGTTAGCATCAATCTAGATAGAGAATAATTCACAAATTATTTAAAATTAAAAAAAAAAACGTAAAAAAATATTTTATAACATGGCACTGTTATGAAGAAATATCATAAATATTGAAATTATTTCCTAGAAAATGATTTGAAATAGAAACTGAACAGTTTTATGACCCAATATTTAATCTTGATCTGGTTAAAATCAGTTCAATTAGTTTTGATTTGCTCATATAAAATATTTTTAAAATAATTTTTTGATATATTTCCAATAATAATGATTTAGTTTCAAATTCTTCATAAGGTTATAGTTGAGATTGTCTTATTATATGAGAGATTTAACTTTATTGTATAATTTTAAAACATTGACATATTTAGGGATGTAGACATATGAGACAGCAAGGGGTAACATTTCCCACACTAATTGCTCTGTTCTTCACTCTCTGCCAGCTCCTACTGCTACCCCACTTCAGTTGAAAAGTAAACAATGAAAAAAAATCACAAACAGTTCACCAGTGGATTAAACAGGCACATCAAACTCAAATATTAGGTTATATGAACAGCAACAAAGTAAAGAAGAATAAAATTTAATACTAGTTCTTGTCCAGCCATTGATTTTTTTTATTGAGCATTGTCATGTGTATCACTGGT
>NW_019385433.1:186215-194122 GCF_000671375.1 Centruroides sculpturatus
ATATATATATATATATTTTTTATAGAAACTTTCATTTATAGTAATATATTTATCTATTTATTATAATAATTTTATTAGGTAACAATTTTATTTGCTGATCTTCATGCTTATCTGGATAATATGAAAGCACCTTGGGATCTTCTTGAATTAAGAGCACAATATTATGAAAATGTTATAAAAGCTATGCTTCAGTCTATAGATGTACCCATAGAGAAGCTTAAATTTGTGAAAGGTTCAGATTATCAACTTAGCAAGTAAGTTATTTTGTATTGTTAAAAATTAAAATGTATAATGTCTGTTCATTTATTTATTAAATATAAATCTATGATTAAACCATTAAGCAAATAAATATCAAATGTAAAGTAGATATACAGAAATTCATCAGTGCTAAAAATCTATGGTCTTACTGAAATATATTATAAAAGTATTTTTTCCAAGTCAGGTTTTCTTATTTATAAATTGCATTTATTAAAATTGGAATACCTAAAATACAAGTTTTTAAATACTCTTGAGTCATCACAGCTTATGTATAGGGGGAAAAATGTATACAATTAAAAATTATTCATATTAAAATTTAAACACATTGAACATAGAATCTTAGAATAGAACAAGCAAAATCTCAGATTCAAAATTAAACATTATATATGTTATCTTTAGTAAAATAATAAGTAATTGTGGTTAATCTCTTTGCAGAAAAGAAACAATGTCAAAATAAGGATATGGGGAAAGGGAGAAAGAGTGTAACTTGTTTTTGGGTGTAATGCATGTGTTACATGTTATCTGATGTAATAATATAAGATTCATTAAATAAATTAATTAGAACCCTCAATTAAATTATCTTCATACTCTCTAGAATGTTTATCTTTGATCTTTGATCAATTTAAAAAAATACTTAAGAATTGGATGAAAGAGTAGAGATTTATTTCACGAACATATCAGCTAATTCTGGATATATATATATATAATGTGTATTTGTGTGTTTATTATGAGGTAAGATGGTGAGTGTAGGTATTAGGCTTTGTAATTCTGTGTTTTTAAAGACTTTCAAGAAATTAGAAATATTGTATTTAGATGTTTGTCTACTAGTTCTTTTGTGTGTGAATACTGAATTTATACAGAAAATTCAGTATAAATGTAACAAATTATAACATACTTTTTTAACTAGGGAATATACATTGGATGTATATAGACTTGCTTCTATGGTAACTGAGCATGATGCTAGAAAAGCAGGAGCAGAAGTAGTTAAACAAGTAGATCATCCTTTCTTAAGCAGTCTTTTGTATCCTGGCTTGCAGGTAAATACTTCTTATTTTAAAATTGTAAAATCTCGTGTTGAAAATTGGATAAATGATTTTATTTGCATATTTATTTTACATTCTCTGAGTAATTATTGATATAAAATGTTTATAATAATAATCTGTTTAGGCTTTAGATGAAGAGTATTTAAAAGTTGATGCACAGTTTGGTGGTGTTGATCAAAGAAAAATTTTTACATTTTCAGAGAAGGTGATAATTTCTCTTACATAATTACTAAATGTAATTAAAATTTTATTATCTAACCAAATTAATATACATAATTTTTTTAGTACCTGCCACAATTAGGCTATAGTAAAAGAATCCATTTGATGAATCCAATGGGTAAGCCATCTTAAATTAATATATGGCTAAATAAATAAGTGAAATTAAGTAAATACATGTTAGAAATTTTAGTTATTAAACTATATTCATCAAGTTAAAATAATCTCAGTAAATTTATACACTGTCAAATTGAATTTTAAATCAAATAAATTATTGTAATGAAGTCTTAAAGGAATTATTTGTTTGTATGTTGTTATAAGTAACATATAATCTATGACTTTCTTTTAAAATTGAAATAAGAAAGCAAAATTCATCTAAATGATGATATAGAAAATATTTTATTTTACAATTTATTATCCTTGGGTGTAAAAAAAAGTTTAATGAGAGAGATTTTATTTTCTGATTTTTAAAATGAAACATGAAAAAATTCTAAAAGGTGAATATTGTAAAATCTTGAGAAATATTAGATACTCTTTCTAAAGAGTATAACAAGATTTATATTAATATACTGTTTTATCTGAAAAAATCCATTAGATTATGTTTTGGAAAGTATACTAATTCAAGTAAAAAACATAAGATAAATCCTTACAGTTGAGTACTATTTATTTCAATACTACAGACATTAAATGTTTGCATTCTACCCTACAAGAACTTTTTTAATAATATAAATTCATAGTTTTTCATTTATTTTACATAAATGTACAAACATACATTTCTTAGTTCTTCTATTATTATATTATTACTACAATTCATTTTGATGGCCATTTGATGCATAAACCCCGATTCTCACATACTGCTCTGGGGACACAGGATCAAATCTGGATGGGTTGAAAAATCCCCAGGAATTTTTTGTGGGGTGGTTCTGTCCAGATATGTTAGGCCCCATCCCTCACCACCTAGTTACCCCATTGTGAGCTTTGCCAAACTCATAATGGGCCTGCTTTAAAATTAACAGAGTTTTTAAAATATTTCCAAAAATTTCAAGTAANTGAAAAATCCCCAGGAATTTTTTGTGGGGTGGTTCTGTCCAGATATGTTAGGCCCCATCCCTCACCACCTAGTTACCCCATTGTGAGCTTTGCCAAACTCATAATGGGCCTGCTTTAAAATTAACAGAGTTTTTAAAATATTTCCAAAAATTTCAAGTAAAGTCTAAAAGAGTGAATACTTTGAATATTATTGAAAATATTTTCTTCTATATAATTCTTTAAATTCATGTAATCTTGAAAGCAAATTGTAAACCCTGTACATTGCTAGATGAGCAAACTTATGCTGGATAGAATGAATGAAAAAAGAAACAAACAAAAGTTTGTTCATTTTATTTCATATTTTTATTGATTTAAGAAAATAATTTGAAGATATAACAGACATTATTTAATGTTTATAACCTGGCATATGTTATCTTGATCTTGCTACTATGTTCTTGTCATAGACAGGCTTGAGCCTACACAAACGTTAATGGATCTTTATGAAGTGTCTTGGTATATATGGTTGATATCAAATTATCCATATTGAAGATATCAATATGGATCAATAACTTCAATATGGATATACTCAAAATACATTATAAGAACAATTCCATTTCTAATAGGTTCATATCACTGGCATGATAGAGAATTTACAAGTTACCTTGATTATTTGTCAATATGTAAGAACTTAGAAATGTTTTTAATTGTTGTCAGTTAATATAATAACTTGTAACTCAGTTTAATTACTTAATGCTAAACAATCTACCAGTCATATATAAACCATTTGGTTATATCTAATTTAATAGCTCTGGAAGCAAAGAACAGATGGAGGATTGGGTAGCATAATCAGAAACACATCTGCGCTATGCAGAAGTTGCAGCTTTGAGCCTCACTCTGGCCCATTTTTTTTCTTCCAGAAATTTATTATAATTATTAAAATTAATATGAGATGGTGGCATATCCACCTACCTCTAGTCAAATTAATATAATAACTAATCATTAATGTAGCCAAAAATAGCCCAAAAATTTGAGGATAGTTTCAGTTAAAATAAAGTTGGCTTTGATATTTTGAACTATCATTTGGTAGAAGTAAATGATTAAGGAACTTGAAGCAAAAAATAAATCTTGTAATAAATTTAATAATCTATATAAAAACTCTGGCTGGTTTGTGTTATATATGTTTCATAAAAAGAAAAATTAGAGTTACTAAATTTGCAAATTTTTATAATATATTATCAGAGTAGCTGATTTCAAATTGAGTTTTTTTTTTTTATAAGTCATATTTAAACAAAACTTAACATAATGCAAAAATTTTAACAAAATAAATTTTGTCTTAATGTTTTGAAGATTCACTGACTACACAAGTCAGTTTTACAATTTTAAAGTTTTAAGAGTTTAATGTTTAATATATTATTCTACTTTTATCTAAAACATTTAAGTATACCGTGTTTCCCCGAAAATAAGACAGTGTCTTATATTAATTTTTGCTCTAAAAAATGCACTAGGTCTTATTTTCAGGGGGATGTCTTATATTTCCATGAAGACAAATTCACATTTATTGTTGAACAATACGCTAAACAGGTTCGAGAGAACACCTTGCGACACATTCAACTTAACCTTTTTATAGTGTCCACATCGAGCTCGATGACCAATTAGTGCTTACTGAACCGTAGCACTATGCAAATGTGATGTGGCGTGATTCCCAGCCGACCAATTAGCGATCACCAGCGATAACATTATGCAAATCTGTGATTCCCAAGCCATAGTCTTATGCAAATCATGCCGTGTGGCGTAATTGTCTGCTGACCAATCAGTGGCTGTACTTTCAACCATCTGTCGATGACCGTTACGACTAAAAAAAAACTTCGCTAGGTCTTACTTTCAGGGGGAGGTCTTATATTTCGCAATTCAGCAAAATCTGTGCTAGGTCTTATTTTCTGCGGATGTCTTATTTTCGGGGAAACACGGTATTAATAAATAAATAAATGTATATATGTATATATACAAAATATAGCTTTTAGATTATTATTACTAATAATTAAGAGAATTTTTTACTACATAGTTCCTGGGTTAACTGGAGGAAAAATGAGTTCCTCAGAAGAAGATTCAAAAATTGATTTACTGGATAATCCTTCGGCTGTTAAAAAAAAGCTAAAAAAGGCATTTTGTGAACCTGGAAATTTAGAAGAAAATGGAGTTTTAGCTTTTGTAAAATATGTTTTATTTCCATTATTTCATAACGAAGGTAATTTACTCTAGAGAAAGCATAACTTAAATGTTATTTAAATTAAGCTCTATTTTTATTCAAATAATAAAACTAAATAGATCAAGCTGTAATTATTATGTGAAATGACCATAGATTCATCTATTTTTTAATATTTTAATTGAATCTAAACTTTATAGTTAGATTTACTTTTGTTATCAGATAAAAAGACAATACAGTCAATTCTTGATATAATTGACTATGTGGGAGGAGGTATAGTCCATTAATGGTAAATTTCTGTTACATTAAGGAACTTGCTAATCCTACTAATACATATAATTCTAATATACCAGTAAAGTAACAGAAAATAAGTGTTTAAATTAAAACAGTTTTAATTATAATAGTATTTTAGCATAAACCATGAAAAATAAATGGAATAGTGATGTAGGACATTAACTTATGCATCATAAACATAAATAAAATAGTTGAGTTGCTTTCTCTTGAAATAATTGAAAATATTTTAAACATATTTTATATATTTACTTTGTTTATTGTATTTTTTCAAGAGTGGCTTAACACTTTTTAAGCATAAGAAAAGAAAAATTACAAAGGTCATTTATATATTAAAGAATATTTTTATTTTAATTGATCATTTTATCTAGGATGCACTGTATTCTAGTATTCTCTATTATGAATTAAATTATTTTATTTATTGTAGAATTAAATTTTGCAACAAATTTAAGTATCATTTCTAATAAATTATCTATGAATTTTTGGTATATAATTGAAGGGTTTGGTGTAAAGAATGGTAAGCATCATAATGAAAATTTAGAGAAAATACAAAAATTAAGCATCTTAAGAAGTTTTCTGCTTTATTTTCTTTAATCAGAATAAAGTGCATGTTGCAGTTAGAGTAGATATAATAATTAAATTGAAATACATGACTGTTTAGATGTAATATAGAATATATACATATATAACATACTAATGGAAATGGCACTTAACATCTTTTACATCCAAACAGTTCAGTTTACATACAGTTTTAATAAACTAGTATTAGATAATTGATGCAGCACAATTCACTTAAGCTTTAATTATGTAATGGAAAAACTATTAAGAAACCAAACATACTCAATAATGATGAATTAATCAAAATAATTGAATAAACAATCTTAGTTTCTCATGCTAGTAAATTATAAATTAATTTACTAGCATGAGAATTATATGGGATCTAAATATATATAGGTATATTTTATATATAATATGTCAAAAAACATTTCCCATCTTTTCAATACTGAGTGAAAACTCCTGAATAACTTTTGTGCAAATCAACCAATTTACATAATGAAAGCAAAAATATAAAGCAGAAAACTATAATCACTATATTAAAATAATTTTTTTTATGTCCTTAAATTTTGAACAGATTAATTTTTTTAATTTGAAAGTATTGTCCCTATGTATGTATTTTGAATTTTTATTCAAATGTTTTGATTTGGCAAACTGAGTTGAATTGAAAGAAATACCTTCTACACAAAATTTATAATTGTTTTGATAATGAATTTTTCTCTGGAAGAAACAATAGATACTTTCAGATTAATTAGTAATATCTGTATAATTAATTAACTCTTATCATTTTATTATTAAAAACACTGTAGTTTCTTTGAATAGGATTTTTATAGAATATTAAATTGTAATTAAATTTGTACATGAAGATATTAATACTAAAGACTTTTAAAAATTTATTATACTTTGATTGATTGATTATGTTTTGTTTTTAAATTTATATTTTATTTAGATTTTGTTATCAAAAGGAATGAAGCTAATGGAGGAAATATTATATATAAAAATTATCAAGCTGTAGAAGATGATTTTGCAAATAAGGTATAAAAATATTTTTATTAAAATATAACTGTAGTTTATGATAGATACTTTGTGTTTCATATTAAAATTTTGCTTTTTTACATAAATTCTTAAAAATAGTGTGACCCCTATTTACAAATAATGATTATAAAGAAAAAAACGAATCTGTTGTATTTGAATTCTCTCTTTCTTAATTATTGAATAAAATACTTTACATCAAGTGCTGTTAGATTTAAAAAAACAAAATATCTAATCACAAGCACAATGAGATTGAAGTTCCTATCCAATTATATAGTTCATTCCAGTTCATGTGTTTGTCTCCATTTTCTTTGTTTCATTTATGTTGTATCTTCACTTGCAGAACAAGTTACAAATTTCCACTGAAAATAGATGATGAAACAACTAAGTTGCTTTTCCAAACAAATATTTTTTTTAATTCATGGTTACAATTTATTAAAAAATTTATTTTTCTTTATCTTACTTTTTGTGTTAACTATTGTTTTCTCACCATTAGATAAAAATATGTTTATAACTTATATCCTTCTCTTGACTTAATTTGCTTTTCCTATTTTCATTAGTGAATAACCTAAGCAATATTTGCATTTTATTTAGAATTATTGGTTGATAGATAAATATATTTTGAAGTACTTTAATGTTGTTTAATGAACATGGGAGGGTGAATGGGTTATGCTGAAATGAGACAAGTTTTGACCATAAATAACGGTCAAAACACTTATCTCTGAGATTTTGATTTACAAGATAGTATTTTAGTTAAATATAATGAGACCTTTATTTTAAAGCCATATTTTGTTCTTGAAAATAATTTAAAATTTTTTATTCCATGAAAGCCAGATACATCTGTCTGAACACTAAAAATCATATATATATATATATGTTACAGTCAAAACCCGTTTTTAGTTAGAACGCGTTTTAACTAGTTGAAACTAGTTTATACTGAATGTCTTTGTTAAAACCGGTTTTGTCTAGTTAAAACTAGTTTTAACTCAAATTCATTTTTGACCAGCAGTAAATTCTAGTTTTAACTAGACAAAACCGGTTTTGTCTAGTTAATTTACTGCTGTACATGTTTTGACTTTAGATAAAACTAGTTTTAACTTTTAACATTAGTTAAAACTAATTTTAGCTACATAAATATGTTTGGGGGAAATAAAGTTATGTATAGTGATTCGGCGGAAGATGCCTAACATTTTGCTTATGAAGAGAATTACAGCGCTAATTTGAGTTTAGGAGCCCTCTAATGAAAATATCATATTCTGGAGTATGTCTTTCAAATAAAA
>NW_019385433.1:194155-197698 GCF_000671375.1 Centruroides sculpturatus
GTTGAAAGTGGCTTTCTATTTCGAATGTTTTGTTCGATTTTTTCGAAATTTTTCGAATTAAATTCGAACATAAAATTCGAATTGGTTCGATTATAGAACGATTGAAAACGTTCCAGAAACGTTCAAATTTGTTCGTTTGACTAAACGTAAAAAATTTCTAATTAGTCTGGAAACGGGAGACCTAATTCTTGCATTTTGTGAAAACGGGTAAGATTAGCTATGATGTAGTAATCTTAATTGTCACTATCGTTACTTTTTGCCCAGCGAAGCGGGTCTTGCAGCTAGATTCTAGATTACTTAGAAAAACAGTCTTTTATATATATATATATAAAACTATACTATTACATACAAATAAAAACCCAACGAAGCGGGATCTTGCAGCTAGTAACTAATATTTTTTATGAGTTATATGATTTTTTTAGTACTTAGGTGTCCTAGTTCTAATCATCAGTTGTCTCTGCTAAATTTGAAAGCATTTAAAATATATTTTGAAATATTTTGTCGAAGAAAAAATTAAATCCAATCTTATATTGTCATATAACCATGACATCTATTAATTTTTTTTAGGTACTACATCCTGGTGATTTAAAAGCAGGTGTTGAAGCTTATTTAAATAGGCTTTTGGCACCAATTCAGAAAGCATTTGAAGATCCAAAACTTAAAAAATTAGCAGCTGCAGCTTATCCACCATTAAATAAAAGTAAGTTGAAGTAATTTATCTCCATATCTATTACAAAGTTTAAAAAATTGATTACTTATGAATACTTTATATATATATATTAAAATAATAATTAAATAAATTAGTCTTAAAATTTTCAAAATAATTTTTTTAGTCTCTAGAATTGAATTTTCTGAATATAAAATTTTTTTAAGCTGACATAATAGAAATCTTATTATTTTAAGGTTATACATAGGAGTAATTTTTACTCAAAATTTAATACTTGTTATGGATTTTGAAAATATATTACATAGAATCATATTTCATCATTTCCAATGAATATTTTTGAATAGTAATTAAATTTTTAGCCAGCAAAGTTTTGATATTTTGAGCTGTAGACACAATAAGCTTCATTGTTGCTGAACGATATTGAAGTCTTTTTTTTTTTTTCCTTTAGCTTTACAATACACATATAAAGCAGAAGTAATTATATGTGAAGGTTTTTCTTAAGTTACAAAAATACGTTCATTAAAAGTACTCAACAATTTTATTATTTATTAATTATTTTTTAATATTCACTTAAACATTTCAATAATATAATTTATCTTTTACTATATGCATTTTTTAAGGCCAAACATTGTTAGACATTTAACTGGTGGGTTTAGATGGTATGCCATATTTTCTGTAATAAAAATAAGTTTGATGTAATAATCAGAGATTCTTTAGAAACTGAAATTTTAAGTGAAATTGTGTTTGATTCCACATACAGATTCTTGTAAGATTTAGTAGCACTAGTTATATATTTATCTCTAACACAAACTCTTCCTGTGCTTTTTTTTCTTATCATTGAAGATCATCATCATTTGAATTGCCCATTCATTCTCTTTGATTTTTTAATAATAATTAAAGGAATGCAACACTTTTTTAATTTTTGTTGTATACGTTGATTTCACTTTCTCCCTATTTCATACAAAACTTGATGGCATATTTCAGTTCAATGTTTATTCTCTCTCAATCATGATGCATTCACAGTTACTTATTTAGAATAAAAAATCTTACTACAGAGAATTTTTTGAAATCTAGACCTCTTTAATTTCAGTTCATTTTACATGTTGATATATTTTATTTTCAATGCTGCCACTTTACAGGCTAATTTATACAAACATATACTATTTTAGTGTGATATGTAAAAAGGTGTATAGCTAGAGCAAAATACAAAAGTTCAATCTTAAGATTGACAAAGCAATACATAAAAAAGGTATTAAACAGGAATATTTTCAATAGAAACAAAGATAGTTTTCAATTTAGGATGAGTATTTTTTTAAACTCTATGCATGATCTTTTGGGTTAATGTACTGTACCTTTTGATTATATAATTATGAAATGATAATAAATTTAAAAGAACTATATATTAATTTTATTTACCAGTTTGTGTTTAGTTTTTACATTTCAACAGTTATTACTGTTATTTTATCTGTCTTTATTTTAAATAGTTCAGTTTTTAAATTTATATTTTATTTAGATTTTGTTATCAAAAGGAATGAAGCTAATGGAGGAAATATTATATATAAAAATTATCAAGCTGTAGAAGATGATTTTGCAAATAAGGTATAAAAATATTTTTATTAAAATATAACTGTAGTTTATGATAGATACTTTGTGTTTCATATTAAAATTTTGCTTTTTTACATAAATTCTTAAAAATAGTGTGACCCCTATTTACAAATAATGATTATAAAGAAAAAAACGAATCTGTTGTATTTGAATTCTCTCTTTCTTAATTATTGAATAAAATACTTTACATCAAGTGCTGTTAGATTTAAAAAAACAAAATATCTAATCACAAGCACAATGAGATTGAAGTTCCTATCCAATTATATAGTTCATTCCAGTTCATGTGTTTGTCTCCATTTTCTTTGTTTCATTTATGTTGTATCTTCACTTGCAGAACAAGTTACAAATTTCCACTGAAAATAGATGATGAAACAACTAAGTTGCTTTTCCAAACAAATATTTTTTTTAATTCATGGTTACAATTTATTAAAAAATTTATTTTTCTTTATCTTACTTTTTGTGTTAACTATTGTTTTCTCACCATTAGATAAAAATATGTTTATAACTTATATCCTTCTCTTGACTTAATTTGCTTTTCCTATTTTCATTAGTGAATAACCTAAGCAATATTTGCATTTTATTTAGAATTATTGGTTGATAGATAAATATATTTTGAAGTACTTTAATGTTGTTTAATGAACATGGGAGGGTGAATGGGTTATGCTGAAATGAGACAAGTTTTGACCATAAATAACGGTCAAAACACTTATCTCTGAGATTTTGATTTACAAGATAGTATTTTAGTTAAATATAATGAGACCTTTATTTTAAAGCCATATTTTGTTCTTGAAAATAATTTAAAATTTTTTATTCCATGAAAGCCAGATACATCTGTCTGAACACTAAAAATCATATATATATATATATGTTACAGTCAAAACCCGTTTTTAGTTAGAACGCGTTTTAACTAGTTGAAACTAGTTTATACTGAATGTCTTTGTTAAAACCGGTTTTGTCTAGTTAAAACTAGTTTTAACTCAAATTCATTTTTGACCAGCAGTAAATTCTAGTTTTAACTAGACAAAACCGGTTTTGTCTAGTTAATTTACTGCTGTACATGTTTTGACTTTAGATAAAACTAGTTTTAACTTTTAACATTAGTTAAAACTAATTTTAGCTACATAAATATGTTTGGGGGAAATAAAGTTATGTATAGTGATTCGGCGGAAGATGCCTAACATTTTGCTTATGAAGAGAATTACAGCGCTAATTTGAGTTTAGGAGCCCTCTAATGAAAATATCATATTCTGGAGTATGTCTTTCAAATAAAA